>NC_087212.1:16667898-16792898 GCF_015104395.2 Macrobrachium nipponense
GTAGCCATTACTTAAGGTTCTTTGCAGCGTCCCTCCGGCTCCTAGCTGCAACCCCTTTCATTCCCTTTACTGTACCTCCATTCATATTCCGACTTCCATCTTACTTTCCACCACCTCCTTACAGTTATTTTATAGTGCAGCTGCGAGGTTTTCTGCTGGTACAACTTTCTAAGTTCTTTCATTTTTTTCAGCGCTGAATGACCTCGTAAGTCCCAGCGCTTGGCCTTTCGGCCTTAATTTTATATTCTATGTATTCTGTCTATCTTCCCTTAAGAGGTGCTCTACTTGGAAGGCTAACCGGAACAGGTGCACAACCCTGTGTACGAACTTCCATGAAAGAGTAGTACACATGAAGGAAGACGTCTTAAAGAGGTGTACTACAGAGAAGGCCTCCTGGAATGGTATACACCAGGAGGGGTGTACAAGGAAGGGGTAGGCGGTAGAGGCATACCACCCACTGCGTATTCAACAGCGAGTTTCCCTTCTCACGAATAAAAAAAAAAAAGAAAATGTGCGGGAACTTGTCAGAGACACGTATCGTCCGTGACAGTAACGTCTTGCTTAAACACGGGGCTTTACGGTACCTGGAAAACAAATGATGAAAGTATGTACGTTCGCCTTTAAAACACTGAAGCGGCAAGTTTTTAAAAAACGAAAATAGAACTGTATAAAAAGAATAACGAATCTAAAATTGTTCTTTTTGTGAATCAGGAAAATTACAACATGATTATCACTGAATTGTATTCTTGCGTAAAACTATTATTAGTTTGCTCTTCCTGATCTAACTGCTTGGCTGTTTTTAAGAATTTTTTTTTTTTGGGGGGGGGGAGGGGAGGAGGCTGTTGATGTAGATCTGTTGCATGAATAAATCCAAAGCTCCTCTATTGCCACAAGTAATGAATAAGGCATATTAACCAGTCGATTGTAGTGGATCGCAACAAGAATGGAGAGGGGGCAGCTTGACCTCAAAGGACTCGCCATGTCATCTTCATCATCATTATTATTATTATTATTATTATTTATTATTATTATTATTATTATTATTATTACCTCATCTCTCGGGAAACGGGCTTTGGCTGGACGGCAAGTGAAACTTTTTGAACAACATGTTGTGCTCTGCCAGGTTAATTAGATTAACTTTGGAGCTTGGCGGGAAAATTTTTCATCCCATTACGCGAGGCGAGGATTCCTTTGCCTGTGAACTCCGTTCGAGTCTTTGCTAATTCATCCGCTCCCCGGCTTTCCTGGAAGGCTTCGGCCTCCCTGGAAGTTTCCCGGAGATCCGGAAGCTAGAAAGTATTAGCATCCATTTAAACAATTTGATTTAATTGCCAGATATTTAAAAAAATTGGTTGACCTCTTCTAGCTTGAATTCTTCTAGGAAATTCCTTCCTATATACCCCTTTCGGTCCCCCATATGTGCACCCCTTCCAGATAGGGCCTCCATGTACAACCCTTCCAGCACACCCATTACTGGAAGCCCATCCCTTTACACCCCTTCCAGACCTTCCTGCACACCCCTTTCAGCACACCCATTACTGGAAGCCAATCTTTTTCACCTCTTCCAGACCTTCCTGTACACCCTTTCCAGCACACCCATCACTTTACACCCCTTTCAGACCTTCCTGTACACTCCTTCCAGCACACATTACTGGAAGCCTATCTCTTAACACCTCTGCCAGACCTTCCCGTACACCCTTTCCAGCACACCCATCACTGAACGTCCATCCCTTTACACCCCTTTCAGACCTTCCTGTACACCCCTTCCAGGACACACATCACTGGAAAGCCATCCCTTTACACCTCTTCCAGCATACCCTTTAACAAAAAAAAAATCAGCAATCCTTTCCAGTCAATTTATGGAAAGTAGGCTTGATTTCCAGAAATACACTCAGGTTTTTTTGCCATTTAGAAGCAGCATTTGGAGAAGATAAATGACCTTAATTACCAAAAGCAAAAACGACAGTTAAGTAAAAGACCTGGCTTTTCCAAGTGCCCATATTATTAAGTTCAAGATAAACTCTGACTGTAGTTAATGGTCATGTGTAACTCACCCCTCAGTATATGTAACGTGTGAAATTTATAATGGTTTCAGGTAATCTGTTACAAGACAGACAATAAAACGCATAATCAGATGCCTTATCTTATCATATAGATCGTGAGCATGTAAACTTATTTGTTTTATCTGAGTATATATCTTACCTTGATGATGATTTAATAATAGAATGGCTTTAGCTCGAATAATAATAATAATAATAATAATAATAATAATAATAATAATAATAATAATAATAATAATATTGCCATTACTGAGTTATTTACCAAGCTTCTGACATATCGATTGAAAAGAATGACATGCCGCTAATAATAATAATAATAATAATAATAATAATAATAATGATATTCCATTACTGAGTTATCACCAAGATTGTGGCATATCGATTAAAAAGAATAACGTGCAACTAACAGCTTTAAGATTTTTTTTTCTGAATGTGTTCAGCATTGCACTAGTAACCTTTTCAGAACAGTTGTGTACGTGCTCTTTCCACAGGCTTACATTCCCTCACACGTAAAGCGCAAGTGGATGGAATGATATGCCAGATTACAAGCTTTTGTTTAGCAGTCTTTTTGTATTTATGTATTTATCTTTACATGCAGTTTATTTCTACACAGGCGGCATTCTTTGTGACAAGTTGCTTAACAAATTAATGAAATGTTAGGTATGGTCCTTTTGGGCTTTGTACATTTGAATAATAATGAATTTATGTTTTTTTTATATCTTATTTTGTTTATTGTTATTTACTGGCCTGCGATACCCAATTTTGCAACCAGGGAGATAACGCATTAGAAAAAAAAAACCGTTTTGAAGACATCCCTTAGTCTTGAAAAACAAAACTGTTTCGAAAATAACTGGGTTCCTCTTCAGGTAAATGTAAAGACAAGAATCCATTCTTGTTTTTACGTTCACCTAATGTGATTGTGAATTGTGTAAAGGATGTCTTTGGGGCTCTTTTTTTTATTTGTAACTTCCTACACAAACAAAGTGCACTTCATTCATACAGGGCGATAAGCTTGGGCGTCTGATTCTAAAGGGTCACAACGAGACCCCTTAGTCGTTTGTATCTCCTCTCTCGAGAATCAGAGATTTGTGGAGAAGCTAAAATAAAAGCTTGGGAGTTTTACTGCTCGAAAACTGAAGGTACGTGAGCTATCGTGACGTTTGAATCACAGGCTTCCAACTCATACCCAGTAATGTCCAACTCAGACCTAGGAGTGCCCCACTCAAAACCGAGGTTATTCAGTTTATGGCCAGGGCTTTCCGTCTCCTACCGAGTACTGTCCGACTCATACCTAGTGCTGGCCAACTCAGATGGGTTGTTCAGCTCGTGCCCAGTTCTGTCCGATTCAGACCTATGGGTGCCCAATTCAGATCCGGGGTTGTTCAGCTTATGCCCAGGGATGTCCAACTCATACCGGGGTTGGTGTCATGTGCTCTCTACCATTGTCTTCCAGTTTTGGGTGCTTGATTCCTTGACTGAGTTCCGTTCCTTATTTATAGAATATTTTATTGATTTGTTCATTGAACATTCAAATGTTACCTATCCTAACTTGTTATTGTTTATCCATTCAGCTCCATCTATTGTGTCCAGACAAAAGACCTGTTTAATCTATGCCAAAAACAGCCTTCGCTACATAATGCACTGAACAGTAACTGTCGCTCATATTTTTCACTTCTAGACATTTTTCATTTTTCGAGTTAGTTCATTAAGTTCAGTGTTAAAAAAAGGGGACATCCTGAAAAATCATAAGGTCTGGAATTATGCCTCGGCATACTTTTTGAAGAGTTTTCATTCAGCTCGCGGAGACTGTAGGTAAGAATTGGCAGCCAGAGAGAGGAACAGTATTTCTGAAACTGTGTAAGGAGTTCTGCAAAGCAAAAGCTCAAGAAATTAGAAATTGTTCAGATAAGAGTAACCAGTATGATCATTTACTTTTCCATATCTTCTCTACATTTAGGAAGTGTGAAAACGAAGGAGTTGTATCCTGAGCTTGGAGTAACATTGAACTCCTTCCTGAGGAATCTATATCATTACCTGTGATATTTTGAAAGTTATGGTAGCAATTCATAACAAACGCACCCCCGCCCCCTGAAGACAATCGCTAAAAAATAATAAACAAATAAATGCTTACGAGTATCACTAGGCCACTGAAAGAGAGAACTGAAATAGTTATGGAACTATTTAAAAGATCCGAGTCTTGTAGCGTAAGAAGTACAGTAATTGACGGACGCTTTATTTTCGCGGTAGATGTGAAATTAAAGCAGAAAAGAGAGTAGGAAAAAAAAGCGCTACTCTACGTCAGGGATTTAAATGATAAAGGATAAAAGCGAGGCTGCTGCTGCTGCATTGCACAAAAGAAATATTGAGACTTCTCAAAGCGGTTTCTTAACATGCTCATTTGCATCGTATCCTCATTCCAGGAGATGCTGGAGGTTCTTATCTTATTTTTCATGGATCCACAATGTTAATCAGTTCTAGCATAAACGGGAAATATATAAATATTGACTGCTATATACAAGAGAGAGAGAGAGAGAGAGAGAGAGAGAGGAGAGAGAGAGAGATGTATGTGATAAGGACTATTTAGTTAAAGTATGTGTGTGTATGTGTGTGTGTGTGTGTGTGTGTGTGTGTACCCGCTCGTGCATACGTCACGTCTAAATCAATACTTATCCAGATCTATTTCAGTGCCGTTGTAAGGGGGACGTATACGGAGTACATTCTCTTTCATCCACCATCGCAGACTACGTCTATAAAACTTTATTATCTAAACTATTCAGAACTATTGAGAATCAATCTCTCTCTCTCTCCTCTCTCTCTCTCTCTCTCTCTCTCTCTCTTCCTGACACTTTCTGCTCGCATCAGACTTCCAAGACATGTTTTATTTTTAGTGATTGAATTTTGGCAGGAGCGTTGACCTTATGCAATCAAGGGATGGTCACCCCTAGATATCCTGACCTGACCCAATGGCAAGCAGATGATTCTAGACATTGACTCCCCTGGGTGATCACCCCTCCAAATACTGACCAGACCCAACGGCAAGCAAATAATTCTGGACATTGATTTTCCTGGTTGATCACCCCTCCAAATACTGACCAGACTCGAATGGCAAGCAGATGATTCTGGCTATTGATTCTCCTGGGTGATCACCCTTCCATATACTGCCTAGATCCAATGGCAAGCAGATGATTCTGGCTATTGATTCTCCTGGGTGATCACCCTTCCATATACTGACCAGACCCAATGGCAAGCAGAGGACTCTGGACATTGATTCTCTTGGGTGATCACCCTTCCAAATACTGACCAGATCCAACGGCAAGCAGATGATTCTCGACATTGATTCTCATGAGTGATCACCCCTCCAAATACTTACCAGACCCAATGGCAAACAGATGATTCAGGATACTGGTTCTCCTGGGTGATCACCCTTCCAAATACTGAGTAGACCCAATGGCAAGCAGATGATTCAGGATACTGGTTCTACTGGGTGATCACACCTCCAAATACTGACCAGATCTAATGGCAAGAAGATGATTCATGATATTTATTATGATAGGTATTCGACTGTGAACTTGTACACTCAGTATCGCTGGAGGTCCGGATAGATTTGAAGGCTCGAGAGAAGTTAGTCCCTGCCTTGCATAATCAAAGAAAACCAAAATTATTCATGAAGTGTACGACCAACTGTAAGCAGTAATGGAACAAATAATTGAACCCCGCAATTCAACAGTGTAAAAGCAAGAGATGGACTCTCGAGAACAAGTGGTGGGGTTAGGTACGGTTTTGGGGGGGTGTTGGGTTAGTTGGGGGGGGAAGTGAAGGGGTTTGATTGAAGCATAATTGGTTGGGGGTAGGAGCCATACAACGTAGATTAGCTGGTTTAATCCAGAAAACAGCTCCGTATGACGTATTCCTTTCTGGTTCTATTCTCGTGTATCGGTATTTTCGTTGTTGATGTATTATTATTATTTTATTATTATTATTATTATTATTATTATTATTATTATTATTAGTGAAAATTACAGAACAAGATGACAGGCCACTTGATTGACAAGGCAGTTGCCTCTACATGATTCCTGTAAGTGGAATATTAGTTATCAATTGTATGTTTACTAATATTAAAGATAATAACAAGAAAGAGAAGTCTTATAAAGGCTGGAATCATCACCTGTTCCTACGTAGACAAGCTCTGAGTGAGAGAGAGAGAGAGAGAGAGAGAAAGAGAGAGAGAGAGAGACTCCAGTTGAACAACTTCCACCAACAAGTGACACTTCAACGCAGCAGAGGTCGCTTATCTTATCTCTCCCTCTTCTCCCTCCCCCCTCCCTCCATGCTCTTCATCAGTAGCACCCCATCCTCCTCCTCCTCCTCCTCCTCCTCCTCCGGGCCTCCCAACTCCCTCTCCCTCTGCCGTCACTCGCTCTATGGTGTTAGAGTACCATCCGGCATCCACATTTATTCAAGGTTTGTCTTTCCCTGAGGCTCTGTGTACGAATGCATGTATACTAATACGACAAATACATCGTGTCTATCCTTAAGTAATTCATAAGTATGCTTTCAGTCTTTTACATTGTTTATATTCATAAGTACTTCATAAGTATGCTTTCAATCTTATGTTTACATTACCGCGTGTTTATTCTTTGATATTTCAGAGTTTACACAAAGAGAGTTTCGAAAGAGAGGGAGAAATGATTTCCACATAGGTTCATTCAATCGGTTATCAGACAAAACACGAGCAGACCCAAATGCCTCTCTCTCTCTCTCTCTCTCTCTCTCTCTCTCTCTCTCTGTGATTCACTACACCAGGAGAGCGAGATAAGGGTCTCTCGTACAGGTGTGAAGTGTCGTTCACAAGTATGTGTTGGGAAAACGAAGCATTGAAATGTGAGAGGTGACGGTGACAAGTCGGTAGTTGCTGGAACTGTTTCGCTATTTTGGCCTCGGGGGAAACGAGTCTCGCTAATTTTGCCCTCAGGGGAAACGAATCTCGCTATTTTGACCTCGGGGGAAACGAGTCTCACTAATTTTGCCCTCAGGGGAAACGAGTCTCGGTATTTTGACCTCGGGGGAAACGAGTCTCGCTAATTTTGCCTTCAGGGGAAACGAATCTTGCTATTTTGGCTTCAGGGGAAACGAGTCTCGCTATTTTGACCTCGGGAGAAACGAGTCTCGCTAATTTTGCCTTCAGGGGAAACGAGTCTCGCTAATTTTGCCTTCAGGGGAAACGAATCTTGCTATTTTGGCTTCAGGGGAAACGAGTCTCGCTATTTTGACCTCGGGAGAAACGAGTCTCGCTAATTTTGCCTTCAGGGGAAACGAGTCTCGCTAATTTTGCATTCAGGGGAAACGAGTCTTGCTATTTTGATCTCAGAGAAACGAGTCTCGCTATTTTGCCCTCTGGGGAAACGAGTCTCTCTATTTTGGCCTCGGGAGAAACGAGTCACACTAATTTTGCCTTCAGGGGAAACGAGTCTCGCTATTTTGACCTCGGGGGAAAACGAGGCTCGCTAACTTTGCCTTCAGGGGAAACGAGTCTCGCTATTTTGACCTCGGGGGAAACGAGTCACACTAATTTTGCCTTCAGGGGAAACGAGTCTCGATATTTTAGCGTCGGGGGAAAACGAGTCTCGCTAACTTTGCCTTCAGGGGAAACGAGTCTCGCTATTTTGGCCTCGGGGAACGACTCTCGCTAATTTTGCCTTCAGGGGAAATGAGTCTTGCTATTTTGGCGTCGGGGGGGAAACGAGTCTCGCTATTTTGGCGTCGGGGGGGAAACGAGTCTCGCTATTTTGGCGTTGGGGGAAACGAGTCTCGCTATTTCGTATTCGTTTCGTTTTGACCTCGTTTTCTTGGGGGTTTTCAGATTTTGCCATAGGCAATAAATTCTCGTTTGGTTGTTTTATTTTATTTTCTAATTATAATTAACATACAGTTGAATTATCCGCCTTCAGTTAACAAATTCAGATTATTTTTTTCAATATTTAACATTTCTAGTTATTTATGTAAGAATAGAGTTACTATTCTTATTTTCCTTTCGCGAACCCTGGACCAAAGTTCCTCAAATATATACTTAACGTTCGCCATTTCCCTATACAGCTAAATTAGTCTTCTTGCACTCTTTATTACCACATATTTGGCATATGTGCCCCTGGCAGTATTATATACCAAATAATTCCTAATCAACCAATCCGTCAGTTAGTGAACACCATTCTCTTTCTCGTAACATTTGAGTCACCTTCAAAGGAGCTAACACCTTAAACTTTTCAAACTTAGTGGTTGTAATTTCTTATATCATGCTAGCGCAGAGTAGATGGGACGATAAAACATTGAGTGGTTTTAGGTATTTCAACTCATTCCTTAACTCGGGCTAAACTGATAATAGAAGGTAGTTTTATTTGTTGGAGAGAGTTTGCTACTTGCTCAGTAGATTTGGAATCTTTATGGCCTGCTACCGATGAAGATGCGGATGGATTTGTGAGATTGATAATGATGCGATCAGTGGTAATTTAAAAGAGAGGAAGGTTTCTGTCTTCTTATGTCAGTGCTTGGCGTTTCGTCTTGTTCCTTACGATTGTTTGCTTGCTTTTAGCAAGTGATAATAAGGGGTGAAATCGTAGACACGAACTGTGGTTTAGTATGTGTAGAATAAGAAATCATGATATATTGAGATAGGTAGATATAGGCAGAAGTGGCTAAGATGTTAGCACAGGTGAAATTGTGCTCCATCATATTTTCAGATGGTTCGGTCCTATGGAAAGAATGGAGGATGGTAGTTTGATGGAAAGTATAGATGTAATACTCACGTGCTTAGAGTAAGGAGGATAAAGACATAGCAAGGGTTGGATAGACGATTTGAAAGAGGTACTAGAAGGGGAAAGCCCTAATATCTAAGAAGTTCGACAACGCGGGGTAGAATGAAACTTCTTTGGAAGTATGAAGCTCCTACAGTGTTACACCATCCACGAGTCTATAGTGAATGTGACCGTGACAGTCGTAATGGTTTTTCTCTAGAACCACCCTTTTTCACGAGAAACGACCTCATGTCAAGAACCAGTCTAAAAATATAGTAGTTTTTAGATCGACCATGATAACCTCGCCTTCGAGAGTCACTTGTTTTTATCATATCAGTTTCCGGCCTACCTCTCAGCAGCTCAAGAGCCTCACGTCACGTCAGCCCTCAGGGGAGGTATTGTCCTCAGATAAAGGCTTATGTCTATAGACGAAGATTTTCTGATCGGTTCATAATGGAACGGATTCAGATAAGCGTAGGCTAGTTTAGCCTCTCTCTCTCTCTCTCTCTCTCTCTCTCTGTGGAAGTTTGTCTTTGAAATTTGTTCGCTTATGAGTTCTCTCTTTTTGTATATATATATATATATATATATATATATATATATATATACCAATATATATTACATAATATATATATGTGTGTGTGTGTGTGTGTGTGTGTGTGTGCAAGCTGTTGAGCTTAAAATCTGCTACTTACATACACACACACACACACACACACACACCACACCCACACATATATATATATATATATATATATATATATATATATATATATATAATATATATATATATATATATATATATATATATTATATATATATATATATGTTGATCTTGAAATTTGCTAACATATTAGTATGAATTCTCTCTCTTTCTCTCTCGCTAAGTTGGTGACTTTGAAATATGCTACCTTAAGTGAATTTCCTTTTTCTCTCAAGTGTTTGTGAGGGATTGTCCGATTTCATATATGTGATCGATTAAACCAGAGATAAATATGATTCACTTTATGAGCAGCTTTCATTCTTTGTTTAATGGGAATATCACCGGAATTTTATTTCACAGGGATAAATATAATGGCAAGAAATGCAAGGCTATATCGTTCGTTGATTTTTCAGGTGAATAAGAAGTGGTGTCAGATTCCTCATATGTTCGGAGAATCTGTATCGTTCTTATTATTCCAAAAATATATAAAAGAAGATTGGAGCAAGCAAAACTGCCATTGAATCGTATTAAGTTTTAGGGATTCGCCCTGGGGCAAGGGCCAAGCTGGCATAAGACCGTTCTTATTAAACCATCAGATTACCTGGCCGTATATAGCCATCCACACACACGATGTGTTTCTTAAAAGAAAACCAGAAACAAACAAAAATTGCAAATAAAGAAAGTTGCTACGTATCTCGGAACATGAAGACCTTCAGTTATGACATTATCTTAGGAGGCTCCTGCCAGGAATGAATCATAAACGGCGTACTGTAGGCAATAATGAAGGTCGTTGGCAGCATCCCATCTGCTCCCAGCCGTGATGCTTTCTCTCCTGTTGCTTTTGGACCGTTCTCTTTTGGTGTGTTCCAGCTGGGCTCTCCCTCAAGTCCTCATTTTGACGTTCTCCAATTTGTACCTCCTTCGGGGTAGCCTTATCAGAGGCTAGAAATATAGGTTGGCGATTTTGTTAAACTATTTTATAAGAAGACGCAGAAACCTTTACCAACTTTGAGTTTATCTCAGAAATGAATTTTTCTATTGTGGTTCCGATTCAACGTCGGCTTTTAGTTCCAAATGTTTACCAAAACAATTCCAGCACGTCATGAATTGGAAACGGAGTTTCCTTAAGAGTGCCAACGCATTTTCAAAGTCTTTTCTTTTTTGCAATAGATGCATTTCATTTCCTGTGACTCTGATCATTCAGACTCATTCTTTGAAGCAAACTGACGTCTGTTAAGGTTTATAATGGAAATGTCAGTGAATTACCAAGTCTATTTATTCAGATTAAACATACAATATAGCCAGAAAGGGAAATTGCTAAATTGCAATATGGCAAAACCCAACAGCTTATTCACCAAGATGATAACTATTTGTGAATATGTTCAAGATAAGGATAGCAAGCGTAAGGTAGGCCATTGACATAACAAATAAGTAAAAAAACGTGAATAAATAACTGATGAAAATCAAAGGAAATCAAGACGCAAAACGACCCTTTTTTTCACGGTTGACAATTGCTCATCTTTTTCTCTATTTGGATCACATAACTTACGTGTATGGATCTTGTAACATTTTCGATGGAGGGTCTTAATTCACCTCGATCAAAAAAAAGAAAAAAAAGAAAAAAAAGCCATCTCGGGGAAAGTTTCCTAATCTCGCCACATCCACAAACTGGGTTAAACATCAAATAGGAACTGAGAGCAGAAAGTTGCGACGGTTCAAGAGCCCTTTCCTTTGTGGAGCAAAGAAAAATCTGTTACTTGGCTCGCCAAGGGAGGAGTTGCATCACTCACGGGAAGAACGTGTTTTGCTCTGTGCTCATCGAAGACCTTATTACTCAGAGGAGAACGTACCTATGTACTCTATGGATACCTATTTTATTACCAAAGGCAGAATGCGTCCTTTTGCTCAAAGAACATCTTTTTACTCATCTAAGAAATCTTTATGTTGAAAGATAAACCTTCGTAGGTTAAGTTGAGACGAACGCTACACTTTTTAGTAGACTTGAATGTTATTACAATGAATACACTTTCAGTTCAGCTTCATTATTCATATTTGCTATTGTTATTCGTGGTATATATATATATATATATATATATATATATATATATATATATATATATATATATATATATGTGTGTGTGTGTATATATATATATCTATATATATATATATCTATATATATTATGTGCAAAACTAAACGCATTCTTTTGGAAGAATCCTGGAAGATTATTAAATTACAGAGGGCTTAGGACATAGGAAAGACAATGGATGACATAAAAATGAAAGAATGGATCCTAGCTGGCATAAGGCCTGCTTAATCACAAATGAACGGGTAATGAATGGCAGTGATGCATGGTGTCACTTTAAAAAAAAAACTAATTATGTATAAATATTATAAACGTTCATCATCTTCGGTTTCCATTTCAGTAGGAAATGAAAATTCCTGATAAATGAGAATGCGATTAGCGTGGGACATCCATCAGGATGACATATTGGACCTGCCAAGCTGAAGACAAATTTACAAGGAAACAAGGTTTGTTAACCGCTTGTCGCAACTTTTCCCGCCAGAGTTTGATAAACGAAGTGTGAGAGAGAGAGAGACCTTACCTTACAGACCTTACATCTTGTTCGGGTTGCCCCAGGTCCCTCAGTGTGAGGCACCTCTAATGTCTACCAGAGAGTTGCTAGTACATCTTCCGGTATATTTTGCATCTTCCAATCTTGGATGGTCTGGGATGCAGTTTTTGTTTAGATATTTGTCGAGCTTATTCTTAAACACATCTACGCTCACTCCTGATATATTCCTCAGATGAGCTGGCAACGCATTGAATAGACGCTGCATTATCGATGCTGGTGCGTAGTGGATTAATGTCCTGTGTGCTTTCCTTATTTTTCCTGGTATATTTTTGGGCACTATTAATCTACCTCTGCTTGCTCTTTCTGATATTTTTAGTTCCATGATATTTTCTGCTATTCCTTCTATCTGTTTCCATGCCTGAATTATCATGTAGCGTTCTCTTCTCCTTTCCAGACTATATAATTTTAAGAATTGTAGTCTTTCCCAGTAGTCTAG
This sequence comes from Macrobrachium nipponense, assembly GCF_015104395.2. Classification (NCBI taxonomy): domain Eukaryota; kingdom Metazoa; phylum Arthropoda; class Malacostraca; order Decapoda; family Palaemonidae; genus Macrobrachium; species Macrobrachium nipponense. The sequence goes on from NC_087212.1 coordinate 16,680,523, forward strand.
GTCCTTAATACTTCTTCTATTCTAGCTGTAAAGGACCTTTGTACACTCTCTATTTGTGCAATAATCCTTTTGATAGTGTGGGTACCATATCATATTGCAATATTCAAGTGGACTACGAACATATGTTTTATAAAGCATAATCATGTGTTCAGCTTTTCTTGTTTTGAAGTGCCGTAACAACATTCCCATTTTTGCTTTACATTTTGCCAACAGAGTTGCTATTTGATCATTGCATAACATGTTTCCTATTCATCATCACACCAAGGTCTTTAACTGCTTCCTTATTTGTGATGGTCTCATTATTAGGTCCCTTATATGCATATAGCTTTCTTTCTCTGTCTCCATAATTTATTGATTCAAATTTATCAGAGTTAAATACCATCCTATTTACCTCTGCCCAATCATATACTTTGTTAGGTCTCTTTGTAGAGCGTTCCTATCTTCATCACAAGTAATTTCTCTACTTATTCTTGTGTCATCTGCGAAACTACTCACTACCGAATCCTTAACATTATTGTCTATGTCTTCAATCATAATAACAAACAGTATTGCAGCTAACACCGTACCTTGCGGCACACCGGATATTACCTTGGCTTCATCCGATTTCTCGTCGTTTGCAATAACTATCTGTTTTCTGTTGTGTAAAAATTCTTTTAACCATCTTCCTACTTTATCCACGATATTGTGTTTTCTAATTTTTCTTCGCTAATATATTATGGTCTACTTTATCAAAAGCTTTTGCAAAGTCTAAATAACCAACATCTGTTCATTTCCGCTTTTCATATTTTTGAATATGTTTTCACGGTGGACTAACAGTTGGGTTTGTGTACTTTTTCCGGGTACGAACCATGTTGTCCTTTATTAAACAAATTATTTTTTATTAAATGTTTCATAATATTTTTCTTCATTACCCTTTCATACACTTTCATTATATGTGATGGTTAGACTCACAGGCCTATAATTACTTGCCTCTAGTTCTTGATCCACTTTTGAAAGTAGGGGTAATAATACGCTATTTGTGCTCATCATATATCTTGCCTGTATCTACACTTTGTCTTAATAATATTGCAAGTGGCTTTGCGATAGAATGAACTACTTTCTTTAACAAAATAGCAGGAATTCCATCAGGCCCTGCAGCAGCTCCATTTTTAATTTCATTAATAGCCTGCACAATATCAGCTTCATTAATATCTATGTCAGCTAAGTATTCACTATTTTCATCCCTTACTTCTATATCATTATCTTCATTATCTATTCTAGGGGTGAATTCTCTCTTATATCGTTCTGCCAGTATTGTTGCAAATTTCCTTTTTTTCATTCGTTAATCTCCCCTTCAATTCTCAGAGGGCCTATTTCTATTCTTCTTTTTATTCATTCTTCTTCGCATATGAGTATAATAGTTGGGGTTTTGTTTTCTTGATATTTAATAGGGTTTTTTCTTCCAAGTCCCGTTTTTCATTTTCTTTTGATTGTATAATCTTTTTTCTGCATTTTCTATCTTACTTTTTAGTTCTATAACTTTCCATGCATTTTTTTCTTTTGCAAGACCTTTTTTCCACTTTCTGATTTCTGGAACAAGATTCTTCTGTCTCTTGGTATGCATGATGATGTTTACTTTTCTTCTTCGGTATATATTTTTCCACTATTATCTCCATATTTTATATAATATCTCCGTATTTACCCTTATGTCATCACTTACGAAAATGTTATCCCAATCTTTGTTTAATTCTTCATTAATTTCTGACCATTTTATATTTTACTGTAGAAGTTGTATTTCCATATCCTTCCCACTTTTTCATTCTTGCTTATCTCTATTTTCACTTGCTTGGAATGAACTGTTAATTCTATGACATTATGTCTGAAATACTCGCATTATAAACTATTATTTCTTTAACATAATTCATCTCGTTCACAAATACTAGGTCTAAAGTTATTTCCTTTCTTGTTGGCAGGTGATTTATTTGTTGAATGTTGTATTCTAGTAGCATATCTAATAGCTTTTCAAATTGCCTCTTATCTTCTGCACTACTATTACTCTCTTTTTTATATGTATAAGTACAACCACAATCTCCTATTCGTTTTCTTTCCATTCTAACGAAAGGAAAGTTGAAGTCACCAGATAGGAGAATAGTCCAGTCCTTAGTGATTTCTACATATATCATCCAATTTTTCAATTATTAAGTCAAACTCTTTAGTATTAGGAGGTCTATATATTACTATGTTCATCAATTTTTCAGATTCAAATTCTACCGCTATTAGTTCACATTCTGAGTTACTATATTTCTCATATATTTTTCCTTGTTTTTTGTCTTTCCCATATATGCGGTTCCCCCTTGATTCCTATTTTTTCTATCTGATCTATAAGTTTGGAACCCTTTTATTTGATCATCATTCCCAGTCTCTTGGGAATACCAGGTTTCACTTATATTCATTATATCTATTTTCTTTTCATTTTTGGGTTAGTTCTTCTAAGTACTCTATTTTTCTTTTTGAGTTACTCGTAACTAAACCCTGCGCATTCATCACTATGATGGTTTGCGTGTTTTCTCCTTCATTTAATACTGATAGTAATAAGGATTTTCCCATGTCTCTTTCTGTTCTGGTATGTTGTTCTTTTTTTCATTTCAGAAATTCTGACATTAAAAAATCCAAAACTTTTCCATAATATTTGATCTTCCTTCATCATAATTCATTTTGTGTCTGAATCTGCAATTTTCTCCGTTTCTGCAATTATCCTCTTGCATAATAAATACAGTTATTATCTCTTGAGTAGAATTTCGGAGCTGATTGCTTGAAATTCTTTGCTGACACCCTCGCATAATCTCATTGGTGGTTTTGCTTTTGTCTCTTTTACCTGATATTCTTGATTTCTCTCTTATTTGTTTCTTTATTTTGGATTTTATTACTTGGTTGGTTATTTATTTGATTATGATTCATGGCTACAGGGTGCATATATTTGCATTTTTTTGTCGAACTTACATCCTTTTCCTTCTTTTAGGTTTTACATATTTTGGATGCAGATCTCTGCAATCATCCCATATCCATCTAAGTATGACATTTACCATATATTTCATAGTTTTGACATATCTTAGAGAGAGAGAGAGAGAGAGAGAGAGAGAGAGAGAGAGAGAGAGGAAAAAACACTCCACTTTTCCCATACGAAATATCATTTCCAGCTCTCTCTCTCTCTCTCTCTCTCTCTCTCTCTCTCTCTCTCTCTCTCTCTCTCTCTCAGAGAGAGAGAACTGTGTTCATCTTCCAGGATTCATTCTCAATTTCCTGGGGAGATTTTGAGAATCTCCGCCGAATTTAAAATATCTTTGAAGGCCCACAATTTCTCCTCCACCTTCTCTCCCCTACCCCTTCTTCCCCCCGCCCCCACCTTCCCTCCAGCAAGCAAACCCCAACAGAGCTTATATGATACTAAAACCACGGAAGGGATCTGGCAGGAATGATTATCATTTTCTAAACTTAATCTCTTAATTTGTTTTCCATTTGGCCAAAGAAACTTTGATTTTTTTTTTTTTTTTTTTTTTGTTTTTTTTTTTTTTGCCATCGACCTTTATTTTTTTTTTTTTTTTTTTTGCTGTAGACAACTTTTAGTGCCTCACTGTGACCTATGACCTGTGACCTCTCCCACTAGACTCAAAAGTTGTGAAGCAGTTACATTCCAAGTTGGTCACCCATCCAAAGATTGACCAGACCCTATGTTGCTTTACTGACCGGGAGAACAGCCTTATAGAGAATGAATTTCGGCCGTCAGGTGTTCTTGACCTTATCATGACCTATTGCCGCTAGCACGAGGCTCCTACAGCCTGTTGAGTTGGCAGCGATATTCATCGGAAAATGAAACGAGAAATTATTGTTTGTAAGTTTTTTGGTAAATTTTCATATTATCATGATTATCAATATTTTTAATGGTAATACAAATAAAAAAAAATAATCATACGTAACATTATCCTTGTGTTCATGTTTATATATATATATATATATATATATATATATATCTATATATATATATTATATATATATATTAAAGTACCTCATAAGCTTCAAATAAATGAGATTTTTTCTCTCACTTACATAGGTTTATACGGGATTTGTAATAAAATAGAGATTCTGAGTCCTCTAGAAATAAACTGTTTTTATAATAATAAATAATAATAATAATAGATATGACTGTCGTTTTAAACATTCTCTTAAATTCTGTTTGAAATATCTGCATTGGTGTTTGTAATGCTGAGCATGAATGTGGTCTAATAATAATGGTTTTAGTTTAAATTAGAATTTGGACAATTTTCGTAGCAAAAGGTTATATGTAACTCTTATCTCGTTGCTGAGCAAGAAGTTATTGGCATATATAATAATAATAATAATAATAATAATAATAATAATAATCAATAATAATAATAATAATAATAATAATAATAATAATAATAATAATAATAATAATAATAATATGTTTGAAAGGGACATCAGGATGGAGTTTGGAATAAGAAAAAAAATGTGCCTTAGTCAACATACAAAAGGGCAAAGTAACAAGGACTGAAGGGATAAAAGCTACCAGAGGAACAACATCAAACACATAGATGAGTCGGGATACAAATACCTGGGAATAATGGAAGGAGGGATATAAACATCAAGAGATGGAAGGACACGATCTGGAAAGAATATATGCAGAGACTCAAGGCGATACTCAAGTCAAAAACTCAACGCGCGAAATATGATAAAAGCCCCCCATAAATAAACACATTTTTGGCAGTGCCGAGTAATCAGATACAGCGCATCTTTTTGTTGTGGCCACAAATGGCATTCTGAGACCCGCCTCACAAACACTCCCCGCTACCACTCCGCCACACAGATGTTCATAGAAAACCACCTAGACAATTTAAAAATCATTGTTAGGCGAACAATGTCCAGTCTGGTAACCCGAGTGAGAAACAGCAGCAACTCGCTCATACAAAGCATCCTAAGGAATGAAGCAAGAAGATCTAAATTGTGGGAAAGATGGGAAAATGAGGCCTTTGTCCCCTAAAGGACTTAATCTCTCTATTGGCAAGATGTCATCTGCAGTTTTTGTCATTATTACATTTATTGCTGATATTTTATTTTTTCATTATTACTGTGGTTACTATCAAGTTAAAGTTTTTTTTTTACATTCAATTTTTGTATTTAGCCCTCTGGACCTGACTACTGTAACCACCTAAGGTCTCTTGTTGAAATTGAAGTTATATAATATGTGCACTAACTGTTATTACTCTCAATGCATTTTTTTTCTCACCAATATTATTACTGTTATTACCAGTATTATGATTACTAGCTTTTATGCTACCTCAGCTATTTTGTGGATAAGTGCTGATTATTCATTTTCTTTTTCTTTTTTATCATGTCTCATGTATCTAGATTGTGTATGTTACTGTCTGTATTGTGTATATTCAATGTATATGGCCCTGAGCTGAAATAAAGCATATTATTATTATTATTATTATTATTATTATTATTATTATTATTATTATTATTATAATGGACGAAGGCAGAACTTCGCAGCATAGACCAGAAAACGAGGAAACATATGACAATACACAAAGCACTACATCCAAGAGCAAATACGGACAGAAATATACAGAGACCCAGAAATATACAGAGACAGGAGAAAGACAAGCAGAACGGAGGACTGGCATAACAAACCAATGCACGGACAATACATGAGACAGACTAAAGAACTAGCCAGCGATGTCACGTGGCAATGGCTACTGAGGGGAGAGCTCAAGAAGGAAACTGAAGGAATGATAACAGCGGCACAAGATCAGGCCCTAAGAACCAGATATGTCCTAAGAACGATAGATGGAAATAACATCTCTCCCATATGTAGGAAGTGCAATACGAAAAATGAAACCATAAACCACATAGCAAGCAAATGTCCGGCACTTGCACAGAACCAGTAAAAAAAGAGGCATGATTCAGTAGCAAAAGCCCTCCACTGGAGCCTGTGCAAGAAACACCAGCTACCTTGCAGTAATAAGTGGTTCGAACACCAACCTGAAGGAGTGATAGAAAACGATCAGGCAAAGTTCCTCTGGGACTATGGTATCAGAACAGATAGGGTGATACGTGCAAATAGACCAGACGTGACGTTGATTGACAAAATCAAGAAGAAAGTATCACTCATAGATGTCGCAATACCATGGGACACCAGAGTTGAAGAGAAAGAAAGGGAAAAAATGGATAAGTATCAAGACCTGAAAATAGAAATAAGAAGGATATGGGATATGCCAGTGGAAATTGTACCCATAATCATAGGAACACTAGGCACGATCCCAAGATCCATGAAAAGGAATCTGGAAAAACTAGAGGCTGAAGCAGCTCCAGGACTCATGCAGAAGAGTGTGATCCTAGAAACGGCGCACATAGTAAGAAATGTGATGGATTCCTAAGGAGGCAGGATGCAACCCGGAACCCCACACTATAAATACCACCCAGTCGAATTAGAGGACTGTGATGGAGCAAAACAAATAAAATAAAATAAAATAATAATAATAATAATAATAATAATAATAATAATAATAATAATAATAATAATAATAATAATAATAATAATAATAATAATAATAATAATAACAATAATAATAATAATAATAAACAGTGTGTTATAACAATAATAGTTTTAGTTTGAATTAAATAAATTTGAAAATGTTCGCAGAAAACTATCTCTATATAAATATATTTTTACGTGTCGGATCATAATAATAATAATAATGATAATAATAATCTGTTAAAAAGAATGGCTGTGTTTAGCGAATTAATTTTACATAATAACTTTTTCTAGTTTTCTTATTAATCGCTCTTTTCTGGCTCAGCAATATTATTCCATAACTGGTTGATTAATAAGAAGAATAGAAAAGTTCTTTATAACAGCATATGTTTGAGAGAGGTCTTCCAAAATAATAATAATAATAATAATAATATAATAATAATAATAATAATAATAATAATGAAAACTTTGTGAGAAACATTTCCGGGAACTCGATTCGTTCGGGGCGGTTCCCAGTAAGGAAAGTGAGCACCAAATTCCCTACGGTTCCCGGGAAGTGCATTAAACAGCACATGCTTAATCGAATTTCCAGGTATCGCCTACGCGCGCTGCTGCACTCACGACATACAACTTTATCTCTTCTCTTCCGAACAACCTTATTCCCACGTCTCTAAATACCCTTTTCCCCAAACATTTAAAAGCACAGTTTCTTTCGTACTAATAGAGCATATCAAAGTTAAAAATGTCTGTTTGGTCTGCTAAATGTATCTGTCCCGTTTCTTCCGGTTTCTCGTGATGTACTACCTGGTTTCTTTTGTGTCTCCCGGTTTCTCGTGATGTTCCTGGTTTCTGTTGTGTCTCCCGGTTTCTCGTGATGTTCCTGGTTTCTGTTGTGTCTCCTGGTTTCTCGTGATGTTCCTGGTTTCTGTTGTGTCGCCCGGTTTCTCGTGATTTTTCTTTTGTGTCTCCCGGTTTTTCGTGATGCTCCTGGTTTCTTTTGTTTCTCCTGGTTTCTCTTGATGCTTTTGCTTTTTTATTTGTTCTCCCAGTTTGTCATGATGCTCCTGGTTTTTTTTCCAGTTTCTCGTAATCTTCCTGGTTTCTTTTGTCTCTCCCGGTTTCACTTGATGTTCTCGGTTTCTTATTGTGTTCCTAGTTTGAAGTGCGTCTTCACCTTCCTCGTGATTCACCCGGTTTCCAGTCTCATTATTCTCTCATTTTCGCGAGAATCTCCAGTTAGGTGGTTCTCGCTGACTCTATACTGACTCTCTGGAATCCCCATTCCCGGTTTGTCGTGACTCTCTCCCGTGACCAGAAATAAACTAGGTCTAGAAAGAGGCGTTGTATACGTAGCGTCATAGAAACCGAATGTATGTGTGGACCCTTTAAGATCCTCCTCCGCCTTCCAGGCCGACACCTGGTCCAGGAAACCGACTGGAATAGCTCTGAGCAGTTCCTGGAATTCCAGGCAGCTGAGTTGGGCTGGGGGGAGGGGAAGAGAAATGAGGGGATGGAGGGAATGAGGTATGAAAAAAGGAAGAGGAAGTGAGAAGATGCGTCGTCGTTGACAGCTGTCTTGGCTGCGCCGTTGGGATTTATTTAATTCAATACCATCTGGAAAGAGTCATCAGGTGCTGCTCGATAACACGATTGTGTCTCTCCTCGATCATGGAGGATGCATCGGTTTATAATTATTATTATTATTATTATTATTATTATTATTATTATTATTATTATAAAGCTAAACTAAGAAACTTTATTTGTGATGTAACTACTGTAGAGCACCTCCGTACATTAACAAAACAGTCGGTAAATAAGTAGTGCATCGCAAAGGTATATTTTTGTTGTGTATGATTATGATGATATTTAGGACGGGAGTTTGGGTTTATTGAGTTGTCTGGAATTAAATAACTATATGTAAGGATCTTCCAGATCTCTCTCCTCCTCTCTCCCTCTCTCTCTCTCTCTCTCTCTCTCTCTCTCTCTCTCTCTCTCTCTCTCTCTCTGTATTGCGATGTACTATAAAATATATAGATATATTATATATATATATTAATAATATATATAGATATATATATATATATATATATATATATATATATATATTATATTATATATATATATATATATATATATATATATATGTGTGTGTGTGTGTATGTGTGTGTGTGTTTTTTTTATTAGTATTATTATTATCACTTCCTCGTGTGGGCTGACGTTTTAAAGAAAAAATTCTTGAAGAGAAACCGGAAGGCTATACTACTTGTACTGTTCTGACTGACGGTACCCTCTCCCATGTAGAAAAAAATGGGTTGTGGTTCAAGAAGCATCAGTCCTCCCGTTATCGGAATGTTTTGGAAATAGGCTCCTAGACCTCCGCCCTTCTCCGCCCAGTTGCGACCAACCACGGTTGATCAGACATGTACTACAGTGAGTCAACAAGGAAACAATGAGATTTGAAGGAACGTGTCTAAGGCTTCAGGGTAACTTAAGAATCGAACACGGGGCCTTTTACAGCTGAGGCACTCGGCATAACTACTGAAGGGTGTGAAGGACTACCAAACTGGTTGGCAGTCGACTTGTGACTTCCTTTCTGAATTGCTAGACCTGGCGTGAGTAACCAGCGTAAAAGACTTGTAAGATTTCTTAGAGGCTTTAGTGAGCCTATGGCGTTTAAAATTCACCAGTTGTCACCCATCCACACGAATAACAAGTCAAGTTTTTCATGGTTTTTGAGTGATCGAGAGACCTTCGGTTTTTTTAAGGTTCTGTTAAACGAAATAAGTACATAAGGGGGTCGACTAAGGTGGTGGAAGTATCAAAGAAAGTGCAGGAGGGGAGGCTGAGATGGTATGGACACTTGTTGAGGAGAGATGAGGACCACGCTGGGAGACATAGTATGGGGATGGAGGTTCAAGGAAGAAGAGGGAGACCAAGAAAGAGATGGAAGGACTGTGTGAGAGGAGACTTACATGAGAAAGGAATTGATGAGGCAGATGCGCACGATAGAAATAGATGGAAATGGCTCATCCGAAACGGCGACCCCATGTAAAAATGGGAACCAGCTGGGAAGGAGAAGTTCTTTTTTCAACTTAGGGACGTTACCCGTACGTTCAGCCCTCTTTTATAAGGATTTTGAGTCGGGAAGAAATCAGATCAAGGTAGACACACTTTCTACCGACTACAAAATAGTGGCATCCACATCGAGTGTAAGGGTGGGGAAAAAAGAAAAACATGGAAAAATACTGAGTACCATTTTATATTTGTTATTTATTATTAAAATATTCAGGTGATGTACCTTATCCATATGGAACCAGCCCACAGGGACCATTGACTTGGGATCCAAGCTTCCACAGAATTCTGTTTTCATTCGAAAGAAGTAACAGAAGGTAAAGGGACTTACAGAAATGGCAGATCAGTTATTAGAAAATGAGATAAATTTACAAATAAATTGAAATACAAGTAGAATTGTATTAGAGTAATAATGCGTTACGTCTCTTGTACTTCTGAAGTTCCAATAAGGTAGGTCAAATGAAATAGACAGTAATATCTTCAGAGTGGAAAAGTTCTGAACGATATTCCAGGCATATTGTAAATACTTATCTTCCTGTCAAGAAGATTCATGGCTGCGCGTTACAAGATACAACTCATTTGCAAGGGATGTCAGCTTGTTGACAATTCGAATCTATCTTGGTCAGAGGAAAAGAATGATCTGAGAGAGAGAGAGAGAGAGAGAGAGAGAGAGAGAGAGGTGGGGCGGGGGGGAGATTCACGGTCGATCAAAAAGGAAGATATTTCGATTATTATATATATATATATATATATATATATATATATATATATATATATATATCTGAAACATTTTTCTTACTTTTCCTTAGTGGGATGATTACCACTTCTCCCTCTTAATTGTGTCTTATTTTAATTACATGTGAATTTTTCATCAGAAAATACATTCTGCCGTGACGTATACAACTGATTATACTGATACCAGCATTCTCTTATTTAAAATAAGTCAGTTTTTTTTTATATTAGCAGATGTAAGTAATATTTTTTCCTAACTAAGACAATAAAAGCACGCGAAGAAAACGTACATCCCCAAAGACAAACTGTGATTATTACCACCTGAATGTTCTTTGTAAATTCCGTTTTCTTTCACGAACACTAGGCAGTTTCCGCTTTCTTTGTGTGCACATCAGAAATCAGTGATCAGTAGGAAGTTACAAAATACTAATTTAACAGGTTTTTTTAAAATCTGCTCACGCTTTTTCGAGATGTTTTGTCAACACTTGAACATAGGTGAAACCATGACGTGCCTTGCGGGATTTGGAATTCACTCCGCTCTTCTATTTTCACTGAAAAGCTTATTAATTATGCACCTTCCTTCAGATAAGGAGTAGATAAAAGAAACAGACTTCCTACGCCTTCGATCTCCCATTCTAACCACGATGACTGCTTCGGAACCCAACTGAACCATCAAAGCGACCTCTCTATTTATAGTACAGATCGATTTCAGTTCGACTGAAGGCAGGTTTCACAGATCCCACTCTGCTGCTAAAATACTCTATTGAAACTTCCCTCTCTCTTTCTATCGGTCCGTCTGTCCATCTGTCTGTCTTTCTATCTATCGTCTGTCTATTTGTTTCACGGTCCGTCCTATGATTCAGACATTTACTTATTTATCTCGAAATGTCACCCATGTGTCTGTCTACCTCTTCATCTTATGTACTTATCCATCTATCTGCTTATCCATCTGTATATTTATCCATCTATATACTTATCCATCGACCTACTTATCTATCTAAATACTTATACATATACTTATCCATTTGTAAAATTATCCATCTACATACTTATCCATCTACCGACTTATCTATCTAAATACTTAACATCTACCTATCCATCTGTATACATATCCGTCTACCTACTTATCCATTTAAATACTTGAACGTCACTTACCCATCTGTATATTTATCGATTTATATAATTATCTGTCTAAATACTTAAACTTCTACTTATCCTTCTGTATACTTATCTATTCTATATATATTATCCATCTTCTACTTATCCATCTAAATGGCTAAACATCTACTTACGTATCCATCTGCATACTTATCCATCTACATATAATTATCCATCTATATATAATTATCCATCTGCATACTTATCCATTCTATATATAATTATCCATCTGTATACTTACCCATTCTATATATATTATCCATCTAAATGCTTAAACATCTACTTAACCATCTGTATACTTATCCCTGTATATATAATTATCCATCTGTCTACTTATCCCAATCCCTTTAATTGCACGTACATTCACACGTTGCCTCTTCCTCGTCCTTAAACATCCTCCTCCTCCTCCTCCTCCTCCTCCTCCTCCCTCCCCACTTCATCTTTAGGAGGGAGTTATTTATAGCTCGAAATGAGGGAGATGTCCAAGTGGCCGTGTTCACAAGGATCCAGAAAACGCTTTTCTCCTCGCCTTTGCTGACAAGGCAGGAGGCTATTTTTAGCTGCGTTTCATTCAGACGACGACTTCTGTTTTCGCACCGGCGGCCGTGAATGAATTATCTAGAATTAGGTGGTGTGAGGAATGTATTAAAAAATAAATGGTTTTATATATATATATATATATATATATATATATATATATATATATATATATATGTAGTATGTATGTATATATGGCTCTAGGCAGCGTTAGGCTTCATTTCTCGGTAGTCATTAAGCAATGAGATTGCATTATGGAATGAGATTGCAAGCCTATTCCCTCAGCAGTCGTCTAACTACCACTGTTTAGTCTTTAGGTCAACAGAAGAGAGAGAGAGAGAGAGAGAGAGAGAATCAGTGTTCAGTTGTCATCCAAAATTTTCTATAAAAGTAGTGAAAATCTATTTAATTATTTTATAGTTGTTCATTATTTCATACCTGTAGGTTACGCCTTTCTTTCTATAATAATCAGCGCTGTTATATCCCATGATTCATATTTCATATCACACAGCAAGCCGATGCAAGAGTATTTCAAAACTCCAAGCGCCATTTCCTTTTATCTCTTTGGAGTTCACCTTTGTTTGATATTTTCGTCATTATAGCCAACTACGGGCTTTTATAGTCTGACGCTTACTGTAAGTGTTTTTCAATTTTTTTTTATAATAATGGTGATGATAATAATAATAATCATTACCTCCAGCATTGCCCAACCTATAGAGGACTCTTGAAATCCCGCCACTTACGTCTTTTCCGGTGCCTTTTCGTCCATCATTCTTCCCTGGTCTTCTTCCTCCCTTCTCAGAGCTCTCTTCCAAAGAGGTTTGGGTCTTCCAACTCTTCTGGGGTCCACGGGAACCCAGCTGCCACTATCATGTACTACCATCCCTGGGGTTTTTATAATGACATGTCCGAGTCGTATTCTCCGCCTTTTCATCATTTTCTGATCTAAATAGAGAACCTCCTTTTCATCATTGTCTCATTTGTAAGATGACAAAATCTTTTGAGTGAGATGCATCGTCATATCATGGTTCATGTCCCTATAGTAATGCAAATCATACTAAACATAATGTATAACATGCTATCATTCGGAATGTCTGTCGGTTTGATCTCCAAGTCTTATTCAGCCTGCCCATTGTTTGGTTTTCTTTTTGGTAGTCTTTCGCTGAAGTCTATCTCAAGTGTTTAAAAGATTGCTCCTGATTAATCCTTTCTCCGTCTCATGCTATCTCATCTCTGGGTGCATACTCTGTCCTCATTAGTTATGCTTTTCTTGGGTTTATTTTGTGTCCAGTCTGTCTAGGTATATGACGCACTCTGTTAAAGCAAGTTTGTAAATCTTGTGTTTTGCTGGCCAAAACTGTGATATCTGCCTATTCTGAGAATATCAAGTTTCTGGCTTCACTTCAGTCTAAACCTTCTGTTTCATCTCCGACCTCTTCATTAAGAATTCTATGCGATGAGAGAAATATCCCATGTTGTACTCAACTCTTGACTGCAAATCCGCATGGCAAGACGAATGATGAAAAGGAGGTTCTCTATCTAAATCAGAAAATGATTGACTTTGCCTCTGACAAGTTCATGAATAACTTCAATTAGCTATATATAAACTAAACAGAAATGCCATTAGCGACGCAAGAACTTCCTTAATGTTGATCTGAAGGGAGTTCTTAAATTCCATTCAGAGCTACAAAATAAGCCTTAAGCACAACTGTCTGATCTGTGCGGTTCCTGCCTTTTCTATAACTAATGAGATCGTCTCAGTGGGTTTTATCAATTGGTTTCTCCAGACTATTGAGATAAATTAAAGACTATTTTCCTAACAACCGACAGAAATGCTGTGCCTCTATGATGACCACATACAGACAGGTCACCTTACTGTGATGCCTTAGCTGGACTTCCAGTTCCCAGCCATCAGGGTTTGTTTCCCTATTCCATAATGTGTAGAATAGTTAGTATGCTAGGTCTCTTTTCAGTTTAGGCTCAAATCAACGTTGCAGTGAGCCCATCACAACTTCGTGTTTTCCATCTACTAAGTTTCTCAATGACTGATTCCTCTTTCAAAAGCTGCCTCATTCAGGTCTTCCGTCAGCTTCCGGTATGTCAGTCAAAATAGCCCACTCACATTCTAATATTCAAGACCTCAGAAAAATATTTTGCTCAGCATTGTCTTTCTCTTTGTAATAATAATAAGAATAATAATGATAATAAGATGAAGAAGAAGCTCAAATGAATGTTTGTTCATTTGTAATACTATGGCAATTCAGACATGCACACATAGCTCCATATATTTATATTAATGATCAGTTAAGTTTGATTATAATATAAAGTTTATTCATTGACACACACACACACACACACACACACACACACACACACACATATATATATATATATATATATATATATATATATATATATATGTATGTGGTAGAGCACACTTTTTAATAATAGCATTAATTAATAATAATAAAATATACGCATACAAGCTTGCTCCAAACAAACGATTGTGGAAACATTTAAATGAATAATAATAAAATACGCACATACTCACATACCAGCAAAATATGTAGTCAATAAATCTACATAAAAATAAACAGGAACTAAACGAAGTTTGCTTCGAAGTTGGATGGAAACTTCCCCAAAGACAAAATTGGAAATTTATGTAAAAATATTTTAGAGGGGCCAAGGGAAGCTCTCGTTTCCCTTTCAAGTGGCTTGTTTGACCGCAGATACTTTGAGAGAGAGAGAGAGAGAGAGAGAGAGAGAGAGAGAGATTTTCCCCTATGAAATACACTCGAAGTAGACAATTTTATATAGTCTGAAAAATATGCAAAACAGAATTAAATTTACCAGCATTCCCGAGAGAGAGAAGAGAATTTCCCTATGAAATAAACTCGAAATAGACAATTTAAAAGCCTGGAAATATACAAAGCAGAACAAGCATTACCATCATTTCGAGAGAGAGAGAGAGAGAGAGAGAGAGAGAGAGAGAGAGAGAGAGAATTCAGCTCGGAACAGACATTTTGAATTACATAAAAATATGCAAAACAATATATGTTTTCCATTATTTTCTAGCAGGGAAAAGAAGAAAGCGAGAGATAGAATAAGTTATGTATGTTCCTTTGGATATTGCAGCATTGTGGTTATCCACGTAAAGAATTTGGTTGTAGAAATCTAATAAATCCACCAACAAAATTTCAAAGACAAAGAAAAGCAAAAATGTGCTGACGTTATATAAGACTGGAAGAAAGAAAAAAGCAGCCTGGGTTCATCCAACCTATAAAAAGAAAAAAGAAAATAATGTGATTTAGGAGAATAAGGAAAAAAATCGGTGGCATATAACACCCCAGGATCACCTCGTGACACAACACTACCATCAATGGCTGGAGAGCTAAAGGGTTTGCGTCAGTGGGTGGGGGATCTTTTGGGGGAGGGGGTTCTTCATATGGGGTTATTAGAAGTTGGTTGGACGCGGTGTCGGGTGGGGGGGGAGGGAGGCGGGGAGGATGGAGTACTGAAAAGGGTTATGCTATTTTCCAGCTATACACGTGTGTGTACCCTGCCTCTTTTGGTAAGGGTCTACTGCAGTTACTAACACATTATTATTATTATTATTATTATTATTATTATTAAGTTAGTAGTCGAAATGCTAGGACTAAATATGAGGTTTTCAGCTCAGTATAAACCTATTAATTCCATCATTATTAGAAAGAGTCAGATACCCAACCATGTACAACTGCATATCATTTATTCACCCAAACACTTGTTCCATAACTATTGCTTTATATAAGAAAACTATTTTCTGCTGTTTTAGGTTCGAACGAAGTGTACCTGCACTTGAGTGTGCCACGGCTTTCGGCAACCAGGCATTTTATGGTTCATGCCTCTCCATAAACGAACTTATTCACTCTTACACACAAAAGCGCCTCAGTGGTGTGGTCGGCTTGGTGTTGGCATGCCACCTCGGTGGCCGCGAGTTCGATTCTCGGGCATTCCATTGAGGCGTCAGATATGAGTATTTCTGGTGATAGAAGTTCACTCTCGATGCGGTTCGGAAGTCACGTAAAGCCGTTGGTCCCGTTGCTGAATAACCACTGGTTCCATGGGACGTAAAGACACCATACAAATAAAACAAACAGAAAAATATTTTAGTCAGTCCATTATATTGACATATATATTTACTCAGTCCAATATATGTGAGAATATAAGTTTTTATATATCCATTCTGCACGTGAAAAATTAGTGGTTCATTCTATCGCTGCCCAAGTCTGTGTAGATAAATGTTTCATTCGGCCCCTTGTATTCAGCATAGGCATAAGTATGCATAATTTATGCAAATGACAATGCTTTAGTCTATCCCCTTTATACATAGGCATGCAGTTAATTCAGTCTGCATATGTATACTCATTCATGTTTCACTCTGTTTTGTTTGGATATATTTTTCAGTCTATACATTTTGTTTGCTGATAAAATCTTTGATCGATCTCCACTCTGGTCAAATAAATCTTGAGTATGCTTCAGTCTTTTCCCGTTGTGAGCCGCTGTAAACTTTTGCCTGTCCAGTTCCGACATAGATATACACTCCAGTCTGTCTACTCCATTGTGGTAATAATGCTTCAATCTTTACCCTGTGCACAGAGTAAGTTCTTCAGCTATCTCTTTGGGTAGGTGTTTTCGTGCATATACTCGATGGCCGCCAAGGACAGATTAGTCCCTTATTTTAATCCCTCCTCGTAGTGATGATGCTACTTCCTATTCCTTTGTATGTTCTTGCCAGCTCTATACAGAAAGATATGTCAGCCGATGTTCTTTATGAACTCTTCACTTTATACCAACATGTAGTCAACATGTACAGATAAACGCGTCCACTTATCCAAGCATGCGCGGATAAATGCTTTATTTTATCCCTTGTATGAGTGGATACATGAATCATTGTATCCCAACATGTACAGAAAACATTTCAGTTGGTCCTGAGTCAATTGAATTATCTTTCACGCCTCTCACTCCCTTCCAGAATGTAGGATTCTCTACCTTCTTCAGAATCTCTTGAATCATACAACTTGCTTCTCGAAACAAATGCATTTTTTACAGCTTAAGTAGTGAGTCCATTAACTATGTCTCCAATAGCCTTGCCCGGTCTCTGCACCATGAGAGTAGCACTGCAGTTCCATTGTGTTTGTTATGATGTGGCCTTTTGCCAGTACCGACTCTTGTTCATACAAGCAGTTGTAATACTGTAGTTCTCTTCCCACAGTATACATTATAACACGGACGTGGTCTCGGTGATGCCATCAACACTTGTGCTCATGTAACAACACAATACAACGAACCTAGGCTCACAGGTGTGACCTACTGAACACTATAGCCAGAAAAAAGTTTCCCCAAACGACTTTTGTTTCTAAGCTTCACCAGATCACATTCTCATTTCTTGACCCGTGGGCCACGTCTGCAAGATTCGTTCTGCAGTGTAGGTTGAAAATAGGAACAAAACTTTATTCAAGATGCTGGATAGCCAAAAGAAGGAAAAAAATTATGAAAAACAAATGACTGCTAGCAATGCAACTCTGGCTAAATAGAGGCTGTCAAGACCCTAGACTATACCTCTATGTATCCCACAAACAGATGACCATTTGACCTCCTTATATGGTACAGTTACCTTTCGACATATCTCACCACCATGATGAGGCAAACTTTTTGGAAAATCGTGATTCGTCCTGGTCAGATGCAGTAGAGTGTTTCTGCCAATTATCAGAAATCAAGTCTATGAGACAGCTCCCCGAAAATAAGTCATCCAGTCAGTATATGAAAGCTCTAGTAGATTCACATTAACCGTGCATCTAATGTCTAGGCCAGTCTCTTACTACGCTCCTGATTGGCTGTTGATAAGCGAATCACAGGGCTGGAAACTCTCAGTCTCTCGAGAGAGTTCACATGGGTAGGGTCTATGTTCCACCTCTCCTGAGGGATGCTTTTGAAAGACGTATCCCTCAGGACAGGTGGAACATACATCCTACCCATGTGAACTCTCGAGAGAGAGACAGAGTTTCCAGCCCTGTGATTGGCTTATCAACAGCCAATCAGGAGCGTCGTAAGGGACTGGCCTAGACATCAAATGCACGGCTGATGCGAATCTACTATAGTCACTCCTCTCAGCCAAATGAAAAGTAAACTTTTTGCTCCAAACCTTTTCAGCCAATCCTCTGAAATTCCGTTGTGCAATCCACACGAATAAGTCCATTTTCACGTTGAACATCTAATTTACACGTATGTTACCACCCTGTTAAATCTGCCATGAAAATAAATGATCTAGGTGTAAATCCAGCCTGTCTATCTATACACGGATTCAGTTCTCAAATAATACTGATCAACCCTATTGACAAGGTCTTATCCGCCGTCCACATCTGAGATCTGTGGTCACTGTGGAAGTCTCAGTCTGTCCTGAACTTAAGTAAGGATCACAATCCTCTTTCTTTTATCTTATATAGAGACTCTATTCTGTGTAAGCTTGCTCAACAAGTCGGTAGACGTCTAGCTTTGATTCGTTTCAATGCTTTAACATTTCAGATAATGATAATGATAAACTATCTTAAATGTGTCACAGATGTAACAAACTTTGTAACGTTAGGAGTACTATTTGAGGCTAACAGGTTTTTCCTTCAGCCCAGGCAGATAAAATCAGTAATGTGGTAAACTCCTTTAAACTCTTTCTTGCTGGAGAGAGAGAGAGAGAGAAAGAGAGAGAGAGAGAGAGGCAGCTAACTTTTGTAGATTACGTAACCTAGAAGTATGCAAAGCTTAGACCTCAATCTCAGCTAAACCTTGACCTCAACCTAAACCCTGACTTCCACCTCCACCTCAGCTTCAACCTAAACCTTGAACTCAACCTAAACCCTTACTTCCACCTCCACCTCAACTTCAACCTAATCCTTGACCTCAACCTCAACATAACACAAAGATATCGGAAGCCGATTAAAATCCTCAAGCAAAACTACTACAATATGAAAACAATATTTAAAAAGTAAAGTATGTAAATATAAGAAAACATGATTCTTTTCACGAAATATCGACGCGAGAAGAGACCGAGGATGAAAACAGCGAAGGGCAGGCCAGAGTTTTAATCTCTGAAGCTACTCTGTATTATCCCTCCCCCGAGACGACAAAGGTATCGCGAAGATCCGTCTCTTATCGGACAAAGAGAGAAACCAACTGTGACAGACGGCTTTCAAATTTCTTCAATCTCACCACTTTTTTTTTTCCTCACTCCTTCACCCCAGCTCTCTCCCCTCCCCCTCCTCCCCAACCCTCCACCCTTCTGGCATCCCAAACCGAAAATACCCCAGCTTTAAGCCACGTGTGTAGCGATGACCGTTAAATCCGTCATGATCGTCGAATGCTTATTTCTTCATTAAAAATTCCGTTGTTGAATTGTTAGGTGGTAAACACGTTAGACGTTTCTATATCTAGATGTTTTTGTCCTTTACTAAATTCGGTTATTGAAGAAGAGCGGCAGGTGATCACGTGGTCTTCATACTAGACTTTGTTTTTTTCCATCTGTCCATCCGCCTGTGGTGTTTTTGTATGGTAACACTGCGTCCCGGGCTTAAGATAGTGACATTCAGCTTACATTCAACGATTATAATAATATCCTACTTCGAATATTAATGGTGTAATTTGCATACAGTAAATTATTTTCAGTTGCAAATGTACGCCCAGATATCCTTTTATTTACCTAAAACTTACACATATGGTATCTAAAGCCCGGGACGCAGTGTTACCATACAAAAACACCACAGGCGGATGGACAGATGAAAAAAACAGAGTATAAACTCACTACCACAAAATCGATCCTGAGTATGAATAGTGGTACAGCCTTCGGCTCAGGTTTGCCGGTCCGTGCCTTGTTCCCGGTCTAGGGGTTAGCATATTACCAGGAGCCCTACCCTCCCAGTTGTAAAATGAAAACCGGCATCAGGGCAAGATGAGCGTGGTGTAGGGTTAGCATCCTAATTCTTTATAACTTGCAGAGAAACCGGTATGTTATACACTTGTGGAACTAACCATTCTGTATACGGGGAAAAAGTGTAATATATATATATATATATATATATATATATATATATATATATATATATATATATATAACTATGAAATGTATTCTGTTAAAACAGAATTCCATCTAATGAAAGGGGCCAAGAAGAGAGAGACAACTGATCTCTGAAATTATATATATATATATATATATATATATATATATATATATATATATATATATATATATATATAAGTGTGTGTATATGTGTGTGTGTGTGTGTGTGTGCTTGTTGATTAAGATGATTAAGATACAAAACGAGAAAGAAAGGCCAAGAGTATCATTAGCCAGTTCTTCCTACAGTATATTATAGTGTTGTAACTTTATGATTGGGACAGGTTCATGATGGTTGTGATTGCAAACAATCACACCATCAGCAGACAATAAAATAACGCAGCTAGTTTGGGTCAAACAATTGAAGTCGAAAAAGTCTTAAGAGTAGAGCAATATAGCAAGAAGTGTGCCCTGTACTGCTGAGAGAGAGAGAGAGAGAGAGAGAGAATAAAGCCATGAAGTAGGGGGAGAAATGTTTGTCTCGGTGTTTGCGCAATACCAAATGAAAAAGACCTTTCCCTCTCCAGATAGATTACCCGGGTGTCGCGAGAGATCCCTGAGCAATTGGGTTTTCATTAAGGCCAAAAGAAAACACTGCCATCTGAACGTCGTCGTGGATTGGATCCCCGACATCCCCCCAGTATTCTTGGCGAAACATTTCCTTCTGTAACGTCTTGTCTTCAATAAAGGCGTAGTCTCGCTAACATTCTGAACTCGTTCAGAGGGTGACTTGTCTCTCCTCATTGGAAAAACAGGTTTCTCCAAATTGAACCTTGTGATCTCATTGGGGAAAAAGGTTTCTCCAGTGTCGACTCTATTAAAAAATCACTGGTTTCCCCACCTTTCCTATATTTTCAGGAAAACACTAATTCCCCTCTCTTTTGGTCCTTGTAAAAACAAGTTTCTCCAAAATTAACCCTTTTATCTCATTAGGGAAACAGGTATCTCCAGCATCGACTCAATTAAAAAATCACTGGTCTCTTCAACTTTCCAATCTCTTTAGGAAAGCACTAATTCCCCTTTCATTTGGTCCCTGGAAAAACAGGTTTCCCCAAAATGGACCTTTTGATCTCATTGGGAAAACAGGTTTCTCCAACGCCGACCTAATTTTCTTATCTCTTCAAGAGAGCACTAATTCCCCCTTCATTAGGTCCAGGGAAGCACAGGTTTCCCCCATCTAAAATGTCGGCCATATTAAGTGATGCAAGTCTGTTTATATGCAACGAGACAGGAGAGAACTTGGAGGATGTGGTGACATTTAGGTTGGATGAGTTCTTTCCGGTGTCCCCCACTATTTAGAAGACGACGCCAACCATAAACATGCCAATTATACCGTCAGGAATAATAATAATAATATAATAAATAATAAAATAATAATAATAATAACTAAGAAGAAGAAGAAGAAGAAGAAGCGAAGAAGAATAAGAAGAAGAAGAAGAAGAAGAGAAGAAGAAGAAGAAGAAGAAGAAGAAGAAGAGCATAAAAACTGAGTAGACTCTATACAAAGTTAACTCAAGTTATGCAGCCCAGCCATTTAATAATAATAATAATAATAATAAATTGAAGATGTAGTGCTCGGTTATAATAGAAAATGAAAGAAAGCCCTCATGCGTCGTCAGATTTCTTTAGAATCTTGTTCTTTTCTAGGGAAAAATGACAATATTTTAATTATTGTTGCTGTTGTTTTTACAAACTTTCTCACATTGCTATGTAATATTCACATGCGAATAAGGGAAGACGACTACAAGGGAATATATGTCTGAGAGACTATTGACAATCACAATAACAAATGAATAAATGTCAACGCAGTCAATCAAATATAAGAATATTTATATATGACGGCAGTTGACAGTTATTCCTTTATTTCAAATGGCTACTATTTTTCTTATTTCTGAATTGTATGACAGAGAGACAACGCTCTCTCTCCCTCACTCTCTCTCTCACAAAAGCTAAATTCAAGATTATACTTTTTAACCATGTTTCTCTCTCTCTCTCTCTCTCTCTCTCTCTCACACACACACACACACAATTCAAGATTATGCTTTTTAACCATGTCTCTCTCTCTCTCTCTCTCTCTCTCTCTCTCTGCAGTATATCAGGGCGAAAATTAGGCTTTCTAGAATCATTAAAGTTCAAGAACATTCTCGAGACAAAAAAAAAAAAAAAACTCCTAAGTTTCTTGACTTTCCGAACAACTTTTGCAGGAAGGAAAAACTTTGGGTTGAGTTGAAAAAAGAATAAGAAAGTAAGGAAAATAGAAAGTCTGCAAAGAGAGAAAATGAAAACTCGTAAGTGTCGGGAATTTTTTCCTCTCATTCTTTCCATTATTTCTGATATTGAAGAGGAATGTGTTCTTAAGCTTCACAGAATACATTTACTACAGGTATTATTTGGGACACTGCCCCCTTAATCCCAGATGCCCCTGTGACACCTGGCAGGCTACCTCATCCAACATAAAATGTGGAAATCCATAAACCTCATCATAATCTGCTCTGTGACTTTCTGTTCCTTTTGCTGTCTAATTTTGGAACTCTCTTCTTTCTCTTATTTTCCCAGATTTTCAAAACACTATATTCAATTTCTTTAGGTCTGGTCTAGGTAAGGGCAATGGGTGGGTTGCCCATCCCATAGGCCTCATACTCTTGAAAATAATGAGTGCCCAATATTAAACACTGCAGGTTATCATGCATTAAGGTCTGAGTAAGTATCTGGAGAACCTCTCTCTCTCTCTCTCTCTCTCTCTCTCTCCATTGTGTCAGCAAGGCAATTAAGGAGCAGATCGCTGAGGCCACTACCGGTCAGGGAATTGGCCCCAAGATATTTTCGGTTGGTAGAAGCCAGAAGTAAAATAGTGCCATCAGGGGTTAAAAGACTCTTGGGGAAAATGCAAGGCAGAATAATAGAGAACAGACAAACACACACACACACACACACACACACACACACACACACATATATATATATATATATATATATATATATATATATATATATATATATATGTTTGTTTGTTTTTTTTGTGTATGTACAGTTAACATTCTTTTAACTGTAGGTTAAAAACGTAATTCTTAAAGCTTTTATATCGACAATGAGTTAAGAGAGAGAGAGAGAGAGAGAGAGAGAGAGAGAGAGAGTAATATGTGAAACACTACTTGATCCTATCAGTCTTAAAAAATAAATCAAGATTCGCTGCTCTCTCTCTCTCTCTCTCTCTCTCTCTCTCTCTCTCTCTCTCTCTCTCTCTCTCTTCTTCCTCTCTCTCTTCTCATCCAATTATACCAGTTATCATAGTGAAGACATTCCTCAAAAGAATGGATAATATATCAGTCTCAGTTTCCCATTATTTCAGGCTTCTCGTCATACTTTATCAAGAGGATTCCCGTTGCATTAAGGTTACAGCCTGAGCGACGAATTATGAAATCGAGCGTCAGTTTGAAGGAAGATGTGTGAGAGGAGAGCGCCTCATTACCTTCAATGCAATATGAGATGGGTCGGAATGAAGGTGATTTATGTTTTATTCTTACGGGAGGGGGGAAAATTGGAGCGGTTTTGTTTTATTTTATTTGTTTTTCTCTTAAGTTCTTTGGTTTTCTAGAGGGTCTTTCCTCGGATGGGATGAGTTCCTGAGGAAAGCACAGTCAATGACATTTTCCTTATTATCACAGCTGTTGGAGTTTTTGGGCTTTTGGGTCTTACTGTGACCCGTGACCTAGGGACGATTTCTTACTTGTTACATTCCCATGAAAGATACTTAATGAGACGGTCCTCAAGTACCTTTTCAGGTGGTTTAAGTGAAGAAGAAAGACTCTCTCTCTCTCTCTCTCTCTCTCTCTCTCTCTCTCTCTCTCTCTCTCTCTCTCTCTCTCTCTCTCTCTCTCTCTCTCTCT
Organism: Macrobrachium nipponense; assembly: GCF_015104395.2. Classification (NCBI taxonomy): domain Eukaryota; kingdom Metazoa; phylum Arthropoda; class Malacostraca; order Decapoda; family Palaemonidae; genus Macrobrachium; species Macrobrachium nipponense. Next base: position 16,704,584 of record NC_087212.1, read on the forward strand.
CTCTCAGAAGAAGAAGAAGAAGAAGAAGGAGCGCAAAGATAAACAGCCAATATTTCAGTGGAAGTTCCGAGGCGGCTCAGAACTCGCGGCCCAGTTGACTTAAGACATGAAAGGGGAAACTAAACAGATTCCGGAGATAGAAACAAAAAGCGAAAAGAGATTAGCAACTGCTTCGGATCTTCTTCTGGGGGAAATCCGATTTACTTTCGTGAGAGGCCGACGGCGCTGGCAATCAGACTGCCTTATCTCTCCCGGGCCGGAAGGAAAGAGGAAAAAGACCGCGTTTTGAGTCCTAAAGATACGGTAGGTATAGAACTGCCTCTTCTTGCGACCCGCTGACGAATCCACCAGTCTCCTGTGGTCTTTTGCGGGTGTTAGTGAAGGATGTCTATAGACTGTGGGATTCGCTACACTGCCTTGTGTTTCCTAGGCGCCTCTGCTTGTGTTACATATGAGAGGTGGTTGTTTTTCATTGCTCGAAGGTATATTGACGAACTACTGCTCGTCTCGGTCTGCTCTTCCTTAAAAGCCGAAGAATTAGTTCCAGCTGATGGATGTACAGTCATAATTCCAACTTAATGAACAGAGAGACCTTACAGACCTTACCTTACAGACCTTACATCTTGTCCGGGTTGCCCCAGGTCCCTCAGTGTGAGGCACCTCTAATGTCTACCAGAGAGTTGCTAGTGCATCTTCCGGTATATTTTGCAACTTCCAATCTTGGATGGTCTGGGATGCAGCTTAGATATTTGTCGAGCTTATTCTTAAACACATCTACTCTCACTCCTGATATATTCCTCAGATGAACTGGCAACGCATTGAATAGATGCTGCATTGTCGATGCTGGAGCGTAGTGGATTAATGTCTTGTGTGCTTTCCTTATTTTCCCTAGTATAGTTTTGGGCACTATTAATCTACCTCTGCTTGCTCTTTCTGATATTTTTAGCTCCATGATGTTTTCGGCAATTCCTTCTGTCTGTTTCCATGCCTGAATTATCATGTAGTGTTCTTTTCTCCTTTCTAGACTATATAATTTTAAAAATTGTAGTCTTTCCCAGTAGTCAAGATCCTTAACTTCTTCTATTCTAGCTGTAAAGGACCTTTGTACACTCTATTTGTGCAATATCCATTTGATAGTGTGGGTACCATATCATATTGCAATATTCAAGTGGACTACGAACATACGTTTTATAAAGCATAATCATGTGTTCAGCTTTTCTTGTTTTGAAGTGCCGTAACAACATTTCCATTTTTGCTTTGCATTTTGCCAATAGAATTGCTACTTGATCATTGCATAACATGTTCCTATTCAACATCACACCAAGGTCTTTAACTGCTTCTTTATTTGTGATAGTCTCATTATTAGGTCCCCTATATGCATATAGCTTTCCTTCTCTATCTACATAATTTATTGATTCAAATTTATCAGAGTTAAATACCATCCTATTTACCTCTGCCCAATCATATACTTTGTTAAGGTCTCTTCGTAGCGCGTACCTATCTTCATCACAAGTAATTTCTCTACTTATTCTTGTGTCATCGGCGAAACTACTCACTACCGATTCCTTAACATTACTGTCTATGTCTGCAATCATAATAACAAACAACAATGCAGCTAGCACCATACCTTGTGGCACACCGGATATTACCTTAGCTTCATCCGATTTCTCATCGTTTGCAATAACTATCTATTTTCTGTTGTGTAAAAATTCTTTTAACCATCTTCCTACTTTGTCCACTATATTATGTTTTCTAATTTTCTTCGCTAATATATTATGATCTACCTTGTCAAAAGCTTTTGCAAAGTCTAGATAAACCACATCTGTTTCTTTTCCGTTTTTCATATTCTTGTATATGTTCTCACGGTGGACTAACAGTTGGGTTTATGTACTTTTTCCGGGTACAAAACCATGTTGTCCTATATTAAATAAATTATTTTTTATTAAATCTTTCATAATATTTTCCTTCATTACCCTTTCATACACTTTCATAATATGTGATGTTAGACTCACAGGCCTATAATTACTTGCCTCTAGTCTTGATCCACTTTTGAAAGTAGGGGTAATATATGCTAATTTGTGCTCATCATAAATCTTGCCTGTATCTTCACTTTGTCTTCATAACATTGCAAGAGGCTTTGCGACAGAATGAACTACTTTCTTTAACAAAATAGCAGGGACACCATCAGGCCAAGCTGCAGCTCCATTTTTAATTTCATTAATAGCCTGCACAATATCGGCTTCATTAATATCTATGTCTGATAAATATTCACTATTTTCATCCCTTACTTCTGTATCATTATCTTCATTATCAATTCTAGGGGTAAATTCTCTCTTATATCTTTCTGCCAATATGTTGCATATTTCATTTTTTTCATTCGTTAATCTCCCTTCAATTCTTAGAGGGCCTATTTCCATTCTTCTTGTGTTCATCTTTTTCGCATACGAGTACAATAGTTTGGGAGAGAGAGAGAGAGAGAGAGAGGGGGGGTGGGGAGAGAGAGGGGGGGGGGGGGGGAGAGAGATTCTTTCGCAGAGGTATTTGTGATTATTTGTTTTTTGTCTCTAGTTATTTGTTACTTCATCTTTAATTCGCTGCACTTTTTTCTCTGCTTGTTTGAATTATCTTTCTCATACTGAAATTATCTTGTACAGAGGATCCTTTGCAAATTTAATATTTTATTTTTAAGCCATGGCTGTCGTTTATGTTCACTTGAGTTCGCATGCATTTTAATGATAAAGAATACGCACACACACACACACATATATAGTGGATGCTTGCAAGGCTTTTATATCTCTCAAAGATTAATTGGTTTCACAAATTATTTTCATCCTCAAATGAAAGTCCCTTTACGGGGTAGCGCCGTCAGTGCACCTCACGGGGGGCGCTGTAGTCACTACTAAAAGTTCTTTGCAGCGTCCCTTCGTCCCCCTAGCTGCAACCCCTTTCATTCCTTTTACTACACCTCCATTCATAGTATCTTTCTTCCATCTTGCTATCCACCCTCTCCTAACAATTATTTCAAAGTGCAACTACGAGGATTTCCCTCCGTTACACCTTTCAAACGTACCAACTCTCAATTTCCTTTCCAGCGCTGAATGACCTTAAAAGTCCCAGTGCTTGGCCCTTGGCCTAAGCTCTGTATTCCATTCCATTCCATTCAAATGAAAGGAGGGCTCGAAAGACTCCGTTAATCTTGTAGAGAGTTCTCAGTACGCCTTTTTGGGATGAAGTTGCTAACCTATACCCTTTCCACCCTGGCTTAGGATCATTCAGAATCGACAGGTTACCAGGAACCTCATTCACTGATTAGGCCGATGGAGTGACACTGGAATTTTCGGATAACGGGTCTAAATAAGCTTTATTCTTCCGCTGGTGAGGCTAAATCGATATTACGTGGACCGCGTGAACCAATAGCAAATTTACTGCGTTAGAACTTTGGCACTAAAAACTATAAAGAGCGTGTTTCTTGTTAATGCGTCTTCTTCGCATTTGCTCAGTCCTTGTCACTTGTGGGCTATCGTGGTATCTTAGGCCGGAAGCCAGACGACGAGCCTAGACCCACTAAGAGTTTTGACCTTTGAACGCCACAGAGGGAAACTCTGGAACGCGTTGTCACTTCTCTCATTTGTTTCTATGTCTTAGGAAGAAGAAGAAGAAGAAAAAAAAAGAGAGCAATGGGTCACTTCCAAACCGAAATTTGTAGTCAATCTATTTAGTCTATGTTGTGTCGTCACACGCAGGCTGGCTGAAAGTTGAACGATTCAGGATAGGACCTCCGGGGACAAATTCTCCCAAAATGACTCATCAAAACATTTGCCTCTTAGTTAACGAAGTAAATCACGAGGGAGAAGTAATCGCATTATGCACCCGAGGAGCAGGATGACAGAGGCCATTTTGGGTCACTCTTTCACTCTTTTTTTTTTATCTTTTCTCATACTGGCTTAGCTAATTGCTATTGGCTCCTTTTGTCTCGTTGTGTCTTATTCCTGAAGAAGATGAGGAAGAAGAAGAGAGAAGGAGGAGGAGCATAATTTGAGTTATTTTCATATTCTTTTCTCTTCCAGTTATTTCATGTCCAGTATTAACGTAGAAGGGAAAAGAATTATACAGAAATTTGAGAACAATCAATAAAAAGTAAACTCATATTATGCTGCCATACTTTTTAATAATAATAATAATGATAATAATAATAGTAAAGAAAAGTTAATATGTACCTTGGTAGGATTTAATTGGTAAATCTTACCCTGTAGAAAAGGGATATAAAACCAAATTTCATTCGTATTTGTCCATTCTCTCTCTCTCTCTCTCTCTCTCTCTCTCTCTCTCTCTCTCTCTCTCTCTCTCTCTCTCTCTCCACCAAAATCTATGAAAGAATGTTGAAATTGTTTCGGCTGACAAGTCCTAAAGTTTAATGAGATTCGAAAGTTTAAAAGACAATGCTGAAAGGAATTAAAGAGTGTTGCCATAAATTTGGTCATTATTTTTTCATTATTGCAGTGGCTAATGGGCGAAGTATCTGATATGTCCTTCTGTTGCCCAGACCTGATGTTGGGACTGTGATGGATGATAAGTCATGGAAAACGTATACGGGAAGAGGATATTGATAGACAAGCTAAAATTGAACATATAAATAAGTGATAATTACACAAAAACAAAATAAACAATAGATTATATATATATATATATATATATATATATATATATATATATAAATAGAGAGAGAGAGAGAGAGAGAGAGAGAGAGAGAGAGAGAGAGAGAGAGAGAGAGAGAGACCTTACAGACCTTACCTTACCTTACAGACCTTACAGTTCGTTCGGGTTGCCCCAGGTCCCTCAGTGTGAGGCGCCTCTAATGTCTACCAGAGAGTTGCTAGTACATCTTCCGGTATATTTTGCATCTTCCAATCTTGGATGGTCTGGGATGCAGTTTAGATATTTGTCGAGCTTATTCTTAAACACATCTACGCTCACTCCTGATATATTCCTCAGATGAGCTGGCAACGCATTGAATAGACGCTGCATTATCGATGCTGGTGCGTAGTGGATTAATGTCCTGTGTGCTTTCCTTATTTTCCTGGTATAGTTTTGGGCACTATTAATCTACCTCTCTTGCTTGCTCTTTCTGATATTTTTAGTTCCATGATATTTTCTGTTATTCCTTCTATCTGTTTCCATGCCTGAATTATCATGTAGCGTTCTCTTCTCCTTTCTAGACTATATAATTTTAAGGATTGTAGTCTTTCCCAGTAGTCTAGGTCCTTAACTTCTTCTATTCTAGCTGTAAAGGACCTTTGTACACTCTCTATTTGTGCAATATCCTTTTGATAGTGTGGGTACCATATCATATTGCAATATTTCAAGTGGACTACGAACATATGTTTTATAAAGCCATAATCCATGTGTTCAGCTTTTCTTGTTTTGAAGTGCCGTAACAACATTCCCATTTTTGCTTTACATTTTGCCAACAGAATTGCTATTTGATCATTGCATAACATGTTCCTATTCATCATCACACCAAGGTCTTTAACTGCTTCCTTATTTGTGATTGTCTCATTATTAGGTCCCCTATATGCATATAGCTTTCCTTCTCTGTCTCCATAATTTATTGATTCAAATTTATCAGAGTTAAATACCATCCTATTTACCTCTGCCCAATCATATACTTTGTTAAGGTCTCTTTGTAGAGCGTTCCTATCTTCATCACAAGTAATTTCTCTACATTATTCTTGTGTCATCAGCGAAACTACTCACTACCGAATCCTTAACATTACTGTCTATGTCTTCAATCATAATAACAAACAATATTGCAGCTAGCACCGTACCTTGTGGCACACCGGATATACCTTGTTGGTTTCATCCGATTTCTCATCGTTTGCAATAACTATCTGTTTTCTGTTGTGTAAAAATTCTTTTAACCATCTTCCTACTTTATCTACGATATTGTGTTTTCTAATTTTCTTTGCTAATATATTATGGTCTACTTTGTCAAAAGCTTTTGCAAAGTCTAAATAAACCACATCTGTTTCATTTCCGCTTTTCATATTTTTGAATATGTTCTCACGGTGGACTAACAGTTGGGTTTGTGTACTTTTTCCGGGTACGAAACCGTGTTGTCCTATATTAAACAAATTATTTTTTATTAAATGTTTTATAATATTTTTCTTCATTACCCTTTCATACACTTTCATAATATGTGATGTTAGACTCACAGGCCTATAATTACTTGCCTCTAGTCTTGATCCACTTTTGAAAGTAGGGGTGATATATGCTAATTTGTGCTCATCATAAATCTTGCCTGTATCTACACTTTGTCTTAATAATATTGCAAGTGGCTTTGCGATAGAATGAACTACTTTCTTTAACAAAATAGCAGGGACTCCATCCGGCCCTGCAGCAGCTCCATTTTTAATTTCATTAATTGCCTGCACAATATCAGCTTCATTAATTTCTATGTCAGCTAAATATTCACTATTTTCTTCCCTTACTTCTATATCATTATCTTCATTATCTATTCTAGGGGTGAATTCTCTCTTATATCGTTCTGCCAGTATGTTGCAAATTTCCTTTTTTTCATTCGTTAATCTCCCTTCAATTCTCAGAGGGCCTATTTCTATTCTTCTTTTATTCATCTTCTTCGCATATGAGTATAATAGTTTGGGGTTTTGCTTGATATTTAATAGGGTTTTTTCTTCCAAGTCCCGTTTTTCATTTTCTTTTGATTGTATAATCTTTTGTTCTGCATTTTCTTTCTTACTTTTTAGTTCTATAACTTTCCATGCATTTTTTTCTTTTGCAAGACCTTTTTTCCACTTTCTGATTTTCTGGAACAAGATCCTTCTGTCTCTTGGTATGCATGAATGATGTTTACTTTTCTTCTTCGGTATATATTTTTCCACTATTTTCTCCAATATTTTATATAATATCTCCGTATTTACCCTTATGTCATCACTTACGAAAATGTTATCCCAATCTTTGTTTAATTCTTCATTAATTTCTGACCATTTTATATTTTTACTGTAGAAGTTGTATTTTCCATATCCTTCCCACTTTTTCATTTCTTGCTTATCTCTATTTTCACTTGCTTTGGAATGAACTGTTAATTCTATGACATTATGGTCTGAAATACTCGCATTATAAACTATTATTTCTTTAACATAATTCATCTCGTTCACAAATACTAGGTCTAAAGTATTTTCCTTTCTTGTTGGCAGGTGATTTATTTGTTGAATGTTGTATTCTAGTAGCATATCTAATAGCTTTTCAAATTGCCTCTTATCTTCTGCACTACTATTACTCTCTTTTTTATATGTATAAGTACAACCACAATCTCCTATTCGTTCTTTCCATTCTACGAAAGGAAAGTTGAAGTCACCAGATAGGAGAATAGTCCAGTCCTTGTGATTTTTACATATATCATCCAATTTTTCAATTATTAAGTCAAACTCTTTAGTATTAGGAGGTCTATATATTACTATGTTCATCAATTTTTCAGATTCAAATTCTACCGCTATTAGTTCACATTCTGAGTTACTATATTTCTCATATATTTTTCCTTGTTTTTTGTCTTTCCCATATATTGCGGTTCCCCCTTGATTCCTATTTTTTCTATCTGATCTATAAGTTTGGAACCCTTTTATTTGATCATCATTCCCAGTCTCTTGGGAATACCAGGTTTCACTTATATTCATTATATCTATTTTCTTTTCATTTTGGGTTAGTTCTTCTAAGTACTCTATTTTTCTTTTGAGTTACTCGTAACTAAACCCTGCGCATTCATCACTATGATGGTTTGCGTGTTTTCTCCTTCATTTAATACTGGTAGTAATAAGGATTTTCCCATGTCTCTTTCCATGTTCTGGTATGTTGTTCTTTTTTTCATTTCCAGAAATTCTGACATTAAAAAATCCAACTTTTCCATAATATTTGATCTTCCTTCATCATAATTATTCATTTTGTGTCTGAATCTGCAATTTTCTCCGTTTCTGCAATATCCTCTTGCATAATAAATACAGTTATTATCTCTTGAGTAGAATTTCGGAGCTGATGCTTTGAAATTTTTTGCTGACACCTCTGCATATCTCATTGGTGGTTTGCTTTTCTCTTTTACCTGATATTCTTGATTTCTCTCTTTATTTGTTTCTTTCTTATTTTGGATTTTATTACTTGGTTGGTTATTTATTTGATTATGATTCATGGCTACAGGGTGCATATATTTGCATTTTTTGTCGAACTTACATCCTTTTCCTTCTTTTAGGTTTTTACATATTTTTGGATGCAGATCTCTGCAATCATCCCCATATCCATCTAAGTATGCACATTTACCATATATTTCATAGTTTTGACATATATCTTAGGATGTTTGTAGTAACATCTTTCTCCAAATCTGCAATTCCCTCTTTTCAAAAGGTTGCAGATTTTGTCTTTCTTGTCTATTTTTTCCTCTTTCCCGTCATTGTGTAGATCTGGGTAGAGCCTCTTCGGGATTTGCTTTTCTGTTGTCATATCGTAATTTATTTCTTCGTAGGTATGCTGCTTTATTGCCTCATATGTAGTATCAATGAGTATCTCTGCATCCATACTTTTATCTTGTTCTTTGTTTTCCTTATTTTTTTCTGTCATTTCATTTTTGTTTACTTCTCTTCCGTTTTCCTCTTCTTCTTTTTCTTCTTCTTCTTCCTCTTCCTCTTCTTCTTCATCCTCAACTATTTGTACATTCAATCTTGATTTAATAACATTGTCTATCCATGATAGACATGTTGAACAAAAAATTCTTGTATCTTTTCTCAAATCTTGTATTACCTCAGCACACTGTGGATGGGTCGGAATGTTGCATGCAGCACATTTTCTGATTAGGTTTTGTGGATTGACTATGCTATACCAAACCTTACACATTCTTTTTCCTAATGCATCAATTAGGATATTCACAAGATTCCCCTTATTCATTTTCTTTGTCGGAATATGTTGGTTTATGTATATTTTCTTTATGAGTCTCTTGACCACTTGGATTTTATTTGGAACTTCTTCAATTATTTTCAAGATGTTTTCATTAGATTTGTTCCAGTTTGAAGGATTATATCCTTCTAATATATCTATGAATGCTTTTGTATCTTTTTGGTTAGGACTGTTGCTGATTTCATAGATGAGAAATGCCAGTTCCCTTCCTGCTACCTCATCGTATTGCGAATCTGCTAAACACGCCAAATTACGCCACCTCTTCCCGCAGTTGGAACTTACTGCCATCTTGTTCTGATTTATAGTATTACACTTGATAAACTAACTTAGAAGACGCTTTATCCTATTATTTTCACACTAATCTTATCACCGATAGTTCACGAACACTTCTAGATATTTCTCAAATTCTAGTCGTATGTTAAACTTGTGATATCTGTTGATTAATCTGACTTCACGCGGGTACGTCTCACCAAGCAAGATGGCTACTACGAGAGAGAGAGAGAGAGAGAGAGAGAGAGAGAGAGAGAGAGAGAGAGAGTGGGGGGGGGAGAAAATCGATAATTGATGGATATAAGGAAAGAAAAAACTGAAAATGGTAATAGACTAGAAAAGGAAGAAATGTCACGTACAAAATATAATCGAGTATAGGTGATAAACATGCCGATAAACAAGGAAAAAATGAGCAAATATTGCAGATAAAGAAAGGAATATCAGTCATTATACTAAACGAAGATAATATTTGATGTTAATGGAAATAAACAAAGTAAGGGATAAATATTGAAAGAGATAACAGATTATCAGAGACAAAGTAAATATTGGCGATTATTAAAAAGTGACACATTTTTAAAATACTGACCAATTAAACAACGAAAATAAATAACAGTAAAAATGAAACGAGAAGTGCAGATTCAGCAAATAAAAGAACAACAGTGATAACTGAGAGATGAAGAGGCCTCGTCGATTGGCTCCCGAAGGTCATCTTTCGACCCGAGGGCGTGACCTTATTCGCGCTCGTTACTTTGATGAAGGTTAAATGGTTGACCTTGTTTTTTTTATGTCGTTGATAAAGAGATAAGAGATTAATCGTAGACTGAAAAAGACATCTGGTTAATTTGGTTTTGAGGGAATCAGAAGTAGAATTATTAGTTATTTATATTTTTAGTATTATTACTATTTTTTTAGAGTGAAACTTTATTATTATTATTATTATTATTATTATTATTATTATTATTATTATTATTATTATTATTATTATTATTATTATTATACGAAGAGAAAACGGTGAAAAGGTTAGCAAAATAAGAATAAGAGGTCTTTTAGGTTATTTGCTCACTAAGGAAGATGGAAGGCTATTATTATTATTATTATTATTATTATTATTATTATTATTATTATTATTATTATTATTATTATTATTATTATTATTATTCGAAAAATCATGATACAACCTCAGAGACCATCAAACTCATTAAGGAATCTTTCACACAGCTGGGAAAAAAAATAATAATGGAACGAAAGAGAGAAGCAGAAGAGAACGCAGGGGGAACAAACGCTTCAATCACTGAGGTATTCAAGAAAAAAAAAACGTGTTTTGATGATCTTGACTGACGTTTCAATTCGGGGCCCGATACCGTGATCAACTGTGACACACAACTGGCAATAAATATTTCGCTTTCTCATGCTTTCGTGCGTACACGGCATTGCTCCCCTGACCGGTCACTGAGATTGCTATTCCGTCGTGACTGGTGGGTTGTGCGAGCACGTGCGTCAAATTGAACACACACACAGACACATGTATATATATTATGTATATATATAGACATTGCACACTCACACAAACATTACTCACACACACACGCGTATATACATGTATATACAAACATTGCGTCTTTAGGGAAGAAAGTGCTAGCCCTACGACCTTTTTGTTTACTCTAAGGGACGCTGCAACCATATTCAGCTAGCTGGGTGGACTGATGGGCGGTAGGTCGGGTGGGATCACGGACCTAGGAATGGCGAGCTGAGAATTGTACCTCTCAGCCACAGTACAGTTATATATATATATATATATATATATATATATATATATATATATATATATATCTATCTGGGTGTGTGTGTTTCTGTGTGAATATAGAAGCCTATTGTAGAAATGTATCAGTATTTCTTAATTGATTTAGAAATATATCAGTATTTCTTAATTGATTTACTAGTAAATTCATATGTTAAACTAATATCACCACGACCCTGCTTTTGACGGCTGATGCAAATAACTAATGAAATAGAAGAGACTAGACGAGGATATCCTCAAGGACTCCTGTGAAGGTCCCAGATCCCACTTCTTGGGTAAGGAGCTCCCTGCAACGCTAACATCTTGAAGGTGATGCGTATGACGCCGTGCACAATGAGATTAGACTTGGAGGGAGCCTGCCCCCCCCCCCCCCCCCCCCCCCCCCCCCCCCCTTTGGAGTGACAGAACCCTTTCAAAGCGGGTCATGGGCTCGAGGAAAGTCGACGTATTAATTTTTTGCTTTTATTTTTTCAAGGTCCCGTAGCGCTCTTTATCTTTCTTTGCTATTGCTAAAATTGCCATCATATTTTACACTTTTATTAACGTTCTGCACATTTATCAATATTTTACTTATTTATTAATATTTTGCTCAATCTTTCCGGTCTCTGAAACTCTCAACTAGCCACGGTAGTCCGAGGCAAGTTGCAATGGGGGATGAAGAGGCCTTTAGGCCAGCACACACACACACACACACACACACACACACAGAGTAAGGTCGTGTTATGGCAGAGAAGAGCAAGTCATCAAAACGCCAACACGGCAGAAAATGCAAATACAATGAGAATAGAAAGTTCCTTCATCGCTGCAACTTGAAATGATGCCGGTTTTCTAGTCCAGTGTATGGAACCTGTCTTAGTCTCAAGGACAGACTCAAAGTTGGTAGCAGCTAGGCTGCTCGCTCCCTCTTCTCTAATGATAAAAGTTTTATCGTTTATAAAGCGCGTCCGGAGCTGTTTATTGCCGTCAAGTGGCCTCTTCTCTTGGAATTCAGGGAATGAAGAAGGCTCAGCAGCATTTCATCATTTCCTCTTCCTATGTAATGTAAGGATTGAAATTGTCCATAGTTAGAACTGTACGGAAAATTGCTTCCAAAAGTCACGTCTTTCGCTTTGTTTCCCACTTTGCAAATATTATTTTGGAAATACTCTATAAAATGTTCGTTTTTTAGTATAGATTAAGCCGGCTTTATGTCCCAGGGATCCAGGTATCGTTAGTAAGGTACAAGATGATGTGAAGAAGAGGTCTGATGTAGGCTGTAGATAGACCCGCTCCAACCTACGAAAGACGGCTTCTGTAAAACAGTAAACACGGAAAGTGTGGTCGAGATGTTAATAAAATTAGATAAACAATTAACAAAATGTAATACGAACGCGTAATAAAAGATATCAGTGTTCATGTTTAGCTATCGATTTGCTTTATTTATGTTTGTTAATAGCAATAAAACCAAAATTATGAAATACCCATTTTGTGGGACCAAAGAGAAGAGAACATCAGAAACAACTGAAGCCATCAATCACTCAGTTTTAGAAGAATTGCTATTAATTCAGTAGTAAAGTACTGCCTTGTGGTCGGTCTGATAACAATGTAACGCAGGATTCTTGAGGATTCTTTAGAATTTAGCCTGTGTTGACGGATAAAATTACAGGAATACGTTTTAGTGAAGTGGGATATCATGATGGTTTGTCTTCTTTCTCTACAAGCTTGTCCCTAATTGGGGGTCGCTGTAATGGTTCTTCAACACATTCCTCCATCTCCTTCGGTCCAGTGCATCCTCCTCGCTCAATCCCAACTCCCTCATATCTCTCTTCACAGAGTCAATCCCTCGCTATTTTGGTCTACCCAACCTTCTCCCAGCTGGTAGACCTATCTCCATCATCTTCTTTATCGGGTGGTCTTCCTCTCGTCTCTTTATATGTCCATACCATCTCAGTCTACTTTCCCTCTCCTTGTTTGAAACTGGTGCTATTTTGAGAGTGCCTCTAACATGTTCGTTCCTAACTTTATCCTTTCTAGTAAGTCCACATTGCCATTTCAACATCCTCATCTCAGTCACACCAATCCTGTTCTCATCTCTCGAGACGCTAAAATAGGACAGAAATGACATAAGTTTGACTGCGACTGCTTCTACAGGTTTCGTTTGCAGGAAGCCGCCTAAAATCATAGCACGGTGGAGGAGGACATGGAAGAGAGGCATCCTGATGCAGTTGACTCGAAGCTGACATTTTCCAATACGTCAGTCGTCTTGAAACGTTCGAGAGATCTGCTTGATTGATGGACCGGTAAACTGACGTCATATGTCGAAGTTAGAACTTGCGTTAATTACTGATGATGGATTGTATCAGCACTCTGTGTTACATTCTGGTCCTCCTGACGTCTTGCTGGTCTTTGAAAGTTAATGAACGAACGCTCTCAGAAATAGATTGGTACCCGAGTGTATTGTAATAACATTCCGTAAGTGAGTGAGGTTCTCTAGACTTAGATGCACAGCTGAAGATTTAGATTTTTCACTTCCCCCTCATATATTCAAGTGGGATAGCTTTCCACTGAAATACGCACAACTAAAATAGGAAATAAAGGGAGAAGAACTCTCTCTCCTGGTGGGATTCGAACGCATGCACTAATTAGGCAAGTAAGGTCCTGGCTATTCCCTTTATTTCCCAATTTGGATTCTACGCTTTCACTGCAAAGCATATCCCAAAAAATGAGGAGCTCAAGATATATAGATACTAAATACATACATACATACATACATACCTGAAGGAAAGACAGACCAGTAAAATCCATATATGTGTCTTTCTGGGAGAGGCCCAAGGAAGCAATATCATGAAAAATTCTTGTTCAGTTTTTAATCAAATCTTCAATCTTTGCTTATTGTGGATGACCTGTCCCAGATATAAGCCATTTGTAGCTGTATCCAGTTGCATAGTTCTTTAAAATTATGGCGAATTGTTCCTTATAATTATATATATATATATATATATATATCATATATATATATATATATATATATATATATATATCACATATATATATATAATATATATATATTATATCAATATATACATGCATCATACATACCTGAGTCCATACGACATCAGGTTATGGGGGCTAAGGTGTCATCTAAGTCGTCCATTTTTTTTTATATGAGTCACCAAAGGCAACGTACCCGCCAATTATTCTTTTTAAATGGAGGACTCGTCCTCCATTCTGCCCTGGAATATCCTCTCGGGCACAACGTTTCCCCTAATTCTTATTCAGCAGAGAGTGAGAATGAATTCTCACGCGGGTCATTGACCTTGCAAGGAGGTCATTAGCCTTTCTATTTTGGGGCAGATTTAAAGAAAAAAAAACAGAAACTGGTTCATTCCCGAATCTGCAAGGTGGCACTTGGAGAACACGCATATTGCTTTTCCGTCGCGTCGATAAATAGATTTTTGTTTATAGTTTCTCACTTCAGTTTTTATTTTCTATTTCCTCTTCCCTTTACTTCGTTATTTTTATTATATTCTTGTCGAACGCTTTCATTCTTCACGCAAAACATATCATTTTAATGAATATTGCTGTGTTAGAGTAATTTAAAGTGTTTAGATATAATTTTTTTTATATATGTTTCTGTTCTCTTATCGCATAGATAATTGCATTTCTTATGCGTACGTACATGCACTATGTCTGTGCGCTCATGCGTCCATGTGTACATACTTTATGGAAGGTTATATCTAGCTCATAACTCTTGATGTAGGTTGAGGTCAATTTTTTATATTTTGTTAAATTATTTACAAATTTAATCCTGAGAGAAAATTGCCACTGTCCACTTTTCCATCAGAGTTTTATGTTTTGTTAATCTGGTAAAGAATTTCGTATCCAGTTGTCAGACATATGATTACAAATTACTCTCATATTTTTATTGTATTTTAGCAATCTTTTCATGGCCGCGGATGTCCTTTTATGTTAATTGCTATTATAATAATTTTTTTGTCATTTTTAGTTTCCCATTATTTCTTGTGATGTAATTAGTACTAATATCAGCAGTAACTGGAGTAATAATATTCCCAACGGGGAAAAATCCGGATTTTTATGGAAAAATATATTTTTCTATCCAACTTTTAACGTTCCATTTAATATTCCATTGAGGGTTTAGAGATGCGTATTTCTAGTGATAGAAGTTCACTCTCGACGTGGTTCGGAAGTCACGTAAAGCCGTTGGTCCCGTTGCTGAATAGCCGCTGGTTCCATGCAACGTAAAAACACCATACAAACAAACAATTCTTGGTTTATACAGAGAACAAAGTGGGTTTAACGCGAAAAATCTCGATTCTGACGGAAAAAGAACACCGGTTTTTACCTCGAAAAGAATCTTATGTCTTGACCGGTCTTCATCAGTTCCCCTTGAAAAGAATTCATCTGTGACCCACAGCCCTGTTGAACGATACGGGGCCAGTATTCCTGTCTATGGCAACGCTGCCAAGGTCAGGAGTGGCTGGAATGCGCCTTATCTCGTCTTTAAGGAGGGCGATCTCTCTCTCTCTCTCTCTCTCTCTCTCTCTCTCTCTCTCTCTCTCTATATATATTATATAATATATATATATATATATATATATATATATATATATATTATCTATATATATATATATATATATATTTATATAATATATCAGATTATTATATATATATATATTATATATATACATATATATATACTAATATTATATGTATGTATATGTTATATTCTTTGTAAAGTTCTCTTCTCTCTCTCTCTCTCTCTCTCTCTCTCTCATCTCTCTCTCTCTCTCTCTCTCTTTCTATATCTATTCTATATAGATATATATATATATATATATATATATATATATATCTGTGTGTGTGTGTGTGTGTGTATGTATATGTGTGTTTGCCAGAGCGCTTGTATGCACAGTTCATGAGACACCTTATTAAATATCAATAAAACCTGAGCTCGA
This sequence comes from Macrobrachium nipponense, assembly GCF_015104395.2. NCBI lineage: Eukaryota > Metazoa > Arthropoda > Malacostraca > Decapoda > Palaemonidae > Macrobrachium > Macrobrachium nipponense. The sequence goes on from NC_087212.1 coordinate 16,720,562, forward strand.
ATCCTAGGTGTAAGCGAAGCGATGTGGGTTTCTTTTATACGCAACAAAATCTCTATTGACGTAACTGTGAATCATTGTATTTGGTGGCAAGTCGACTTGAGAGGGTCACAGCCGAGAGGGGAGTGGGAAAGGGCCAACAACAAACCTTCCAAAATATTTCCAGCCACCAATTCCCGTTCAAGTCGGCGACTGTCGTAACAGACGAATTTATTACACAGACTCAATGTAAGTTCGATGAGGTAGTTGCCAGATGTCGCTAGGCGTGCCACAGGGCTTATTTCTGCAATGCATGCATGTTGAAATAAGCAAAATGTTAAGACATGCAATGGGGATATTGACACAGAATCATCGTAAATAATACACTTCAGTGTTGCAGTCTCTCTCTCTCTCTCTCTCTCTCTCTCTCTCTCTCTCTCTCTCTCTCTCTCTCAGAGGAAGGCGATCACATCAAATTTCTTTTCACGGTCATTCATGTAAGGTCCAGCAGCAGCTGCTTCTGACACTTGAATATTGAAGAGTTTCCTTTCTCGCTATAAAAGTCTCGCTTCCCCTTCGCGCTAAGCCTGTAAAATAGGCCTAAAAATTTTAAAAATAAAAATAGATTTTTGGATCATTCTTCATCGTAGCCAGTCTTCTCTACCTGTGACTGAGACATTGGTTTTTCTGGCTTATTTTAAATCGATGTTTATTAGTTTCCTATAAAGAAAACTATTTTGCGGGCTTTGTCTAAAATAAAACTACTGAGGCTAGAGGGCTGCAAATGGGTATTTTGATCGTCCACCCTCCCATCATCAAACTTACCAAATTGCAACCCTCTAGCCTCAGTAGTTTTTATTTTATCTAAGGCTAAATTTATCAATGGATCGTGCATCTGGCAGCGTTTTCCGGAGCCATGGGACGCACCCTCACTCTACCGCATCTGGTGAGCAACTGGAGAGTGAGTTGCCGGTCATAGTTGATAGTTTTATACAGCCTATACGTTGTATTGAAAACTAAATTGCGCCGAAGAAACTTAGGCGCATTTTTTACTTGTTTTGATTACACACATTTGTATATACACATACATACATAAATACATACATATATATGTATATGGACTTCGCTCACTAGGCAGGGGTTGGATTCGAATCCCAACCGATGTTGAACAGCTTTAGATGCGTTCATTAAACATTACTATACGTAAACTTTGTCTCTTTCTAGCAAGTTTTCTGCGATTAGGTTGCAAGACCCATGCCATTCTTTAGTCTAATTGGGACTGCCACTTCTATATACCCGATGTCTCGTCGACTGTAGTGGGTCGCAATCAAACTGAACCATGGCATTAGGCTAAATAGCCTCGTACCCACAAGACTTGCGTGAAATCGGAATAAATGGCGTATTATGTAGTTTTTTATTCATCATTGTTTCGGCAATTCTTCTAACCTCTGTATTCCTTTTGTTATTTTCTTTAATCTGACAAGGTAAAATTTTAAGTTATCGGCCTCTTTGTTTTCATTTAACAAGGCTGTGTAGATAATTGTAACGGTATTATTTTCACTTAATACAAGGATGGGCACAATACAAACAGTTTGAAATCTTTTGAGAAATATATATATATTATATATATATATTTAATATATTATATATATATACATATACATACACACACACACACACACACATATATATATATATATATATATATATATATATATATATATATATATATATATATATATATATATATAGCGTGAGAGAGAGAGAGAGTGAGAGAGGAAATATTCATCAATAATACAGTAAACAGGCACGTAGGCTTCCGTACCCCCAAATAGCATCTCTCCCAATTTTCGACAGCGCGGGTGACCGTCAGCCGGGGGGGGGGGGCTGTATATGGGTGGGGGTCGTAAACGCTGGATATGTTACCCCGCCGTTATCATGGCATTATACCGGAAGTTGATCCAGTTACGGGAGTTTGTTGGCAAACAAGGTAACTGCCTGCCTTCAAGATTAAGCCCGTGATCGATCGCTTATTACCGCTCATTCTGTCTCTCTAGGCATCGCTCAGCCGTGAATTGAATGGGGGCAGTTTTCCAGTGTTGGGGGACTTACTTTGTTGTTATTTATAGGTTGTCGGCTTTTTTGTTTTTTCATTGAATGATTATCTCTTCTTTTTTTTCTTTTTTTTCTTTTTGGTTTTAAGGCCTAACTGTACACACACACACAAACACACACATATATATGTAATGTTTATATATATATATATATATATATATATATATATATATATATATATATATATACATGTGATATAGTATATGTATATATTCGTATGCACATATGTATATGTATTTATGCATATATATATATATATATATATATATATATATATATATATATATATATATATATGCATACGTATATTTCAAGGAAATACAACCACCATGCGATGAACTCTTACCTTCACGAGTTCCTAATGTTTTCGAATCAGCTTTTAACTGCAACCCATTTCAGAATCACTCCCCCAAGCCTGGCTTCGAACCGATGTCGGTCAAGTAAAGAATTGAGCATTGTATCCATTTGAGTCTCAACATCTCATAAGTGGCCTCGCATCCATATGGTAGCGACCAGGTTATATCTCCGTTAAATGTGCCCGTCAGCAAACTTAAGTTCGCGAATTGCATATATTTACCGTACCGTAGCCACTCGGAGACGCGTGTCACTCATTTCCAAAGCGAGTCTTCGCTCTACCCAGACGAAGCTCAGTGGGGTGTCTGTCTCACTTTTCCAGAACAAAAAAAAAAAAAAAAAAAAAAAAAAGTGGGATTTATGTCCTAAAATCCCCACCCTCCTCCCTCGTTGCGCCCCCCTGCCCCCAACCAGAGGCCTCAAGTTGGATCTGCAATAGAGATTGACTTCATGAATGCAAAATGAGAAACCTTCTGCCCATTATGGGTCGTTGAGTGTTCCCATTACGGACGGAATTAGAAAAAAAAATTCCTTTTTTTTTTTCGAGTCGCTTGGTCTTAGTAATGTCATTTGCTTTTCGGCTACTGTTTACCGCCCGCTTGTTTCAATTTGTTTCTGTTTGTTTCGGTATATTTGTATATTTGACTGGAATTATCTTTGCGTAAATTTTTCTTCATATTATATAATATATATATATATATATATATATATATATATATATATATATATGTTATATATATATTGATATATATATATATATATATATATATATCCTATATATATAATATATATACTAAATATAATAATTCAGTCACTTAGTAATATGCTTGACAAGTCAGTGACCCCATTACCTTCTTCAGTTTGAATATGTGTTCATAGACGATAATAATAACTTAGATATATCTGTAGTTACAGTAATATTATAAGTATTAGGAATTCTACAAAAAAGAATAAAGCTGTAAAATCCTTCTTCAGATTTTTATAAGAGAACAAATACGAAATACGAAACGATTCTTCCTTATTTGTATATTGCCTGCTAGTCAGGTCAGTTACGTTACCAGGAGATGAGAGAATAAACAAGACAGTTTAAGTTCTAGGAAAGAGAATGATAATAGTGACTTATGTTTTAGATTATGTATGAAGTCGCCCACTATCACTGGAAATGGTTTATTGGGTCCTATAGGGGTCAGAACGCTAGCCACACCATCAAGAGCTACCTGGTGACTAGTTAATTATGGTGCAGAAGGGTAGGTCCTAGCAACTCCATATACATATATTTATATAAATATATATATATATATAATATATATATATATATATATATATTCCACCAGTGAGTGAGAGAGAGAGAGAGAGAGAGAGAGAGAGAGAGAGAGAGAGAGAGAGAGATGGTAGGAGTCCCTTCTTCTCTCCCAGATTCGCTGTTTAATTTAGGAAGAGAACCTCATTTATTTTCTCTGTATACTTAATAGCATTTTTTCTCATTTCCTATTAATTTCAGAAATTTCATTCTTTTTTAAATTTTTTATTTATTTTATGACACTTAGGGGTTTGTTTATATCACGTACGTTCCTTTATACTGCGTTTACGACGTTGGTGATCTTCAAAGTTGCGACGTCAATTTTATTCCATATTCCATTTTCTCCAAATATATATATATATATATATATATATATATATAGAGAGAGAGAGAGAGAGAGAGAGAGAGAGAGAGAGAGAGAGAGAGAGAGAGAACATTTGATAACAGTATATATCACCAACCTACATCAATAATAACATTGGTAATTAAAAAAATTCTCTCAGTAGCATGAGTCTTGAAATGGAGAAACAAGTCCACAGTTATGTATATGCACATCTATTTACAAGACAAATCTATACAGAGAGAGCTTTCGGGAATCTGTTCAATACCCTAAAGCTCTCTTTAAAGATTTATCCTTAAATATATACTCATATACGTAACTGTGGATTTGTTTCTCCCATAACAGTAGTATACGAAACGCGGTAACCATATTTTTTCAGTACGTTATACTGAGAGGTCTTCGAGAGATAGACTCCATGTTTAGGGAATATAATGTACTTGATATAAGTAATAGAAAATTGTAAAATTAATGATGATGTGATAGCTTCGACAGCCACAGTCATCATGATAAGTAAAAGAAGAAGAAAACGAGTTCTCAGGTGAATAAGCATCAGCCTGAACAAAGAGGAATTTCAAGTACTCGACAACTGGTAAAATTCTCTCTCTCTCTCTCTCTCTCTCTCTCTCTCTCTCTCTCTCTCCTTTAGCTACACTGACGTCTGTATTACTCATCCTGGCGACTGGTTTGTTTCTATCTCATTCAGGCTCCAGGACAGATCATTCATTGGTCGATCTTGCGTTGAACAACAGGGGACAATTAGTACTCCTTCGGGCTTGGGCTACAGAAGGGTATTACTACGTCAGGAGGCCCATTTGGCTGTTAACAGCGATTTAGATGATTGTAATAAGGTATTAGTCAGTTTCTGGCTAATTTATTATTGACCGAAATAACAATTTTAAAAAAACGTCCACTGAAATCTCCCTAACCAAAAAATCAGAAAATCAGAACTAACAAAACAAAAACACACACACACGAGCAGAAGAAAAAAAAGAAAGGGAAAAACATTTTTTTGGTTGGTGGCTTAATTACAAAACTTACGAAATGGCGATTTGAGATTTACGGAGAATTAATTGAATAATTACCGGCCATGTCCTGCACGAGGAGTCACTTTTGAAGACCTGAAATTGATTGATTGAATTTGGAAGGAAATTAGCGGCGTCGCAGCTTTGAAGATCACCAGTGTCGATATTGCGAGAGGAACGAGTGTGTTTGATAAGAATAAAGATTAAAAGTCTAAGGTTAAAAATGAGAAAAACTCAAAAGAATAAGATTCTAAAATGAACAGAAAACGGGGAAAATTTTCTGTTAAGAAAAATTAGAAAATACATGAGATTCTCTTCCTAACTCATTTTAAACGGCGAATCTGGAGAGAGAAAAATGGACTCCCAGCATCTCTCTCTCTCTCTCTCTCTCTCTCTCTCTCTCTCTCTCTCTCTCTGGAGGCGAATGCGGAGGAAGGTAAAAGCGAGACTTCCAGTATTTGCCCACACATGCGCCCACGCCCGCCCACGAGGGCGGAAGCCATTCTCGCCCACAACTTTGAAGGTGAAGACGATGTAGAATTTTCCCACAAGCGAAGTATTGCAGGAAACAAGTGCTTGCTTTCCCTTGCTTGGGAGGAGACATTGCACCAAGTCAGGTGGACAGGTGAAGAGAATATAGTTTCTTCCTGGCCTCAGTGCTTGCAGTAGTGCAATTGGTATTAATGGTATTATTGTCACTTTTGTTTGAAGTTGACGCTATAATAATAATAATTCTGGTTTTTTTTCTGTTTTTAATGTTGCGGTTGTCTTTTTAATGTAATGTTATTGTAGTTATTAACAGCACTGGTCACAATAATAATAATTGTTAAATAATGATAATGATAATAATAAAAAGGATATCTTTTTATTTTCACAACAACAAAAACAATAATAATAATGATCATAAAATTGTTTGTAATTTATACAATTCCTTCAAAATCTACCGTTATTTACAGCCGTTAAAGTACTTAAAATAACCGCAAGGCAGAATAGCGCGGGTGACCTCGATATGTAATGCCTCCCATTTTAACTCTTTTTCAAAAAAAAAAAAAAGCCCACAAATCATGTGAGTCTTTTTCAATTCATTCCCGTCAGCCAGGCGTTCACATCGTCACTCGTTTCAACGTGATCATGTCAGTCTCGGCCTTGACACGTAATTAACCCCCTAATTGCCGGTGGCTGGTAAGGAATGATGAGTTATCAACGCTAGGTGGCAGCAGTGTCGGGAATTTGGAGTAAAAAGAGTGACGAGCATAGAATCTATGCTCCTGCCTCGTAAAAGCCGAGCCAGAATCCTTTCCGAAACCCAACAGAAGTATCAAGCGTCCTTTAAAGGTATTTAATCGGACTGTGCAGAAAGGTAGTCAGTCCCTTGACTGCGATTTTAGTAGACCGTAATCCTACCTCGAAGAATTATGGCCTGACCTTTCATTTCTCTGACATATTCCTCAGCTGGCCATATAGAAAAACGTGCAGGGGAACTAAATATGAAATTTGCCGCTTTTTCCTTAAAATTCAGAGGCCTATGGGGCAAGCAGCAGAAAATCCTTTTCTTGCCCCCACTCGACGAAGGAAAGAGGATGTGAAAGTAAAATGAATAAGGGTATAAGATCCGAAATACAAAAAAAATTAGCAATCTGGACTGCATGGAGGCGTGCTGCACCACGGCCTCAAAGATCCTTTGTGGGACGTCGTCACTTCAAGTTTATTCACATGTTAGCAGGAAGTCGTCTTCTGTATGTTAATTTTGTCTTCGTCAAATTTAGTTTTCGTCTCTTTGCTGTTGCTTTTCCAATTGTTCGGAAGAAGAAATCGACGTGAAAGATTATTCGATGGATTGTGCGGGTTAACAAAAATATTTCGATAATCTGGTCTTATTCAGTGAAAGCCTTAGTTAGCATCTCTTGTCGATACTGATCCTTACGTTTATACTTATTTGTTTGTTTATTCATCTTTTGATACTGTTTTTCTCTTTTGTTTTTTATTTTTCACTTGTATGTGAATTTTTTCAGAATTCAGTTGCTCCAGTATTCATATATGATAATATCAGCTGCCATTGTTCCATTACTCCTTACGACTCTTTGATGAGGAAATATGATCAATTTGATCCCTCTGGACGTCGGACAAGATTAAGGCTTCACGAAATGCCAATCAGTGCCACGAAACATTACGAAAAATCCTCGTCAGTGCCACGCGTTACGGCTTCCCTCGGTGTTCCCAAATCGGTGTTTTTTTTTTTTTCTTCTTCTTTTTTTGTAGTCATTTTGGGCTAATGAGGGATTTGTCTGCGGTTTTATTAACAACCGGATAATCATTTGTGGTTGTTTTCTTCACTACTTGACTAAAAAAGAAATCCTTTTTCACCCCCACCCCCCCCAAAAAAAAAACTCGTCTATCTTTTCATTCGTGTGTGCGTGAGTAATGTCGTTTGTTCGTCGATCGTAAAAGTGACACAAAAAAAAGGTCATATGCTAAATATGATGTATTTTGAGAGTATCTAGTTATTATTATTTTTGTGTAATCGCTTTCCAAAAATATGCAGAAGAAACCCCATTAAAGGAGACTCCGATTATCCCGAAAGTTTGTCGTATGTAATTTTAAGTGCTAGAAGATCTTTGTGTCCCGCATTATTCATTATAATTGATGATCGCTCAAAATGTAGGCAGTCACAACGGACGAACCATTTCTCCTAAATAAAAGGTATGTACATGTAAGAAGAGAGAAAAGCGCTGGAAGAAGTGACGAATTGTAAAATAAAGGTGGCTTTACGGAAGGAATGAATATGCAAATGTCAAAAAAGGCAAATAAGTATATATTGGATAAAATGCAATTGAGGAATGTCAGAAAAAACGAAGAAAAGTTACATTCAATTACATTATTTACTTATGTATTGCAATTGAAATATGCTTATTTAGAAATAAATACGCTTAAGGTTGCCTTACATCATTAATACCTAATGCGGCTAGCACTAGACAGCAAAGGTTAGATGTAGCGCTTACATTCCCATATCGCCTTGTCACCGTCTTGCCCTAATAATAATAATAATAATAATAATAATAATAATAATAATAATAATAATAATAATATAATAATGAGGAAGAAAAACAGGAACAAATTCCGTAGTAATTTTTTATTCGACATTTTAGAGAGAGCATGCTCAACCTTCATTACCGTAATGACGAATTACCTGTCACGGCACAGATTGACGTAATTATGTTCAACCGAGTGATGACATGACGGTGAAACTGACGTGAAGAGTCGAAATGACTTGTTTGATCTTCTTCTCTCCCCCTCCCCTCCCCCTCCCCTTCCCCCCCATTGAGACCCGTAGAGGGTAGTAGGGCTTAGTATATGCCTTCTCCGTCACACTGTAGGTAAGCAATCAATTTAAGGTACATCAGCCTAAAAACGACATTGGAAATATTTATATTATTTTCTCGAAGATTATAATAATGATATCAGCAACTGCAGAACGCCACAAAACCGCTAACAATTACATGGGGCTAAAGTGGAAATATAAATCACATTAATTTTGTTTATATATTTAATTACAAGTGTATGAAAGCTTTCAAGAACCTGCCTTGGCGTTGACTATCAGCTGCTCAATTAATTTTTAAAGAATATTCAATGGGGCTTTCGGTAGCATTAACTGTAGATTTTAATCTACACGACAATATTACTGTATGATTTGTTCTTTGGTAATGATGATATTAGTTATTATTATTATTTCCACCGTAGGTATTGAAGAACTATTTTTTTCAAAACCGGCACCATGCAGTTTTTACCCCAGGGAAGCCAATCGGAGGAAAACGCCTTTTTTTTTTTTTTTTTTTTTTGCTAATATTTTCCTGGTGGGAAAATTCCCATCAGGTTTCATCTTCCGAGCTGTGGGATATCACGTTCTGAAGCAGAAAAACAAACGAGAGAGAGAGAGAGAAAGAGGGAAGGAAGGAAGGATGCGAATGTAAGCCTTGAAGAAACCCGACAGAAGACGATGAACAGTAGGAAACAGGGAGAGAGGCGCTACGCCCTTCCATTCATTTGCTCTCACTCAACCCGCGGATTCCCAGCCTAGAATCCTCGACGCGACCTAGCACAAGAATCTGGTGGGAGGGGGGCGCTGTCGTCCGTGACCTTGAACGGGCGTTCGTGACCGTAATACGACCAATTAGGGCTTTAAAGAATTAGGGCTTTCAGGGAGGGACGCTCGAGGCTTGAGATCAAGGGACGGGTAGTAGTTTTATTGTATTATTATTATGATGTTAGCCATAATTGCTGGTGGTCTGAAAGTGTATGTGTGTGTGTGTGTGTATGGATGTAAGCGCGCGTGCATGCGAGTGTGTGCGCGTGCGCGCTCTTCGGTATAAAAGAGAGAATGGGAGAGAGATAATAGGCCCAAAGCCGCAAAAGGATAAAGGTCGTACTTTAGTCAAAATGAATGTAAGGAGAACTAAAGAAATATGGAACGATAAAGAAGAGTAAGAAAAATAAGCTTTTTTATTAGCTCTCTCTCTCTCTCTCTCTCTCTCTCTAAAAAAATGGAGGGAGACGAAGCCTAATTAAATAAGTTTCTTGATTAAGTATCCTCAGTTTTTTTGTTATTTTTTTGCGAATATTTTTATAAGAGATTAAGAAAATCGATAGACTACAGTAGACTGATAAATCACAATATTATTATTGATATTACTCCTTCTGTTTCCCAGCTTGCATCTATGCTCTGTGCATCTCTTTGTTTGTGTATTTTTATAATCGATTTAATCTTCCAGTTTCTCCGATTTCACTCGTTCGCTTTATATCTCTTCCGCTTAATTATTTCAAAGATAAACTCGTCTTTGATTTTAACGATGCCAAAGAGTGGTCAATATTTACAAGGATCGCCGAAGCTAAAAACAGGGACATCCTGATTTTTTAGATAATGACAGAAGTGAAATTCATGCTTTGGAGAAAAAAACATTTGAATAAATAAAACGTAGTCAGTAAACGCTATGAAAAAAAACAACTTTTTTGAACATAGACGCATATGACTACAGTGAAGACAGACCTAAAAATAACTGCAGATAAACGTATAGGAGTAAATTAACATTGATCCGTAGTGACCTTACAAGGAAAAACAATAAATCTGTTCATTAAAGTAAAAAAAAAAAACAAATAAAAAAATAAGGAGAATAATCTTTAACGAGCAGAGAACCGAATGAACCCCAAGTGACAAAACCCCTAAGAGGTTAAGCTTATTGTTCGTTCAGTCTGCTGTCAATGGCCATTCACCGCCCATGCAAGGGCACTTAGCGCATATAAGGTCATGCGCAAGCGCGCAGAGAAAACCGAGCAATTTTTTCTCACCTTCGCGCATATGCTTGCTGTTGAAAACATAAACGTATTATATATTGTATCAACTTTTGTGTGAGTGTAAGAATACGGCGAATAGAATGATAGATAATCGTGCTATAGGAATATGCAAGGTCAGTTTTATACATAAATAATCACCCTTATACAATCAGTCGCCGTATGAAATACGAACGCTGATACTGTTATTCTTAATGGTACTAGTGTACCTACAACATGAAAAGTGATGGTAATAAGAAAGTGCCGAGTGCTTTTATTGACACAATGTAAGAGAGAGGCTGGTCCCGGGCTGGACGACGGCTATAAGTCCAGATCCTAGGGACATGACGCACCATCTTGAAGCTCGGACCAAGACACCTTCTTGGTGCCCATACAGACCAAAACAAAAGTGGAAAATACGAGAATATACGAAGGCAAAAGATAATACGCACGCAAATGAAAAAGATTAAACATGCCACCAATCTTATAGACTGGAAACGTAAATATACAGCAAAGTAGAACTGAAAGGCGCAGTGTGAATATCAAAAGACAAAATACACTCGAGTGATGTTATCACTTTAAAAGCGAAGCAGAAACTCGAACACGTCTTCATAACTGAAGGCTATGAAATCACGAACAGGTTTACGACTGACTATAAACGGCCATCAAACGCTTGTGCTTTATAAAGGACAGTCTAACAACTGCCTTCATAACTGGATAAAACGATAGCAAAAATAAAAAAAAATAAAAAAGACTAGCATTCTGTAAGTGGCACAGGAAGTGACACGGCGACTGAACTGTCAGTCAGATAAGGAGAAGCACTGAGTCCTGAGACTCGCTCTCTCTCTCTCAGGCTTCTCCTGCAACAGCTGATGTGGACGACGGAGCACCTGAACTCGTATTCCACAGAAAAGCTGCTGCTGCTCAACCCGCATACACACGACTTCAGCTCGGTGAGAGCAACAAACACGACCGAGGGGAACAAATAATAAGTTCCCAGTTCCAATAAACATACAATAGGTGTATGTGTGTGTGTCGCATCTGGGGATCATACACACACCTTGATAGACTTTTGCGTGGGCGGTGAGAGAAAGAGAGAAAGAGAGTAAAGGCGGAGTTGCAACTCAAAGATTTACAACGGAAATCTGAGGGCAATACGTCCGAAAGGCTTAACTCGTCATTTTTTGTTACTTACCGCCTCCGTATTTAATGTCGGGAACCGCTTGGACGTTCGACAGCACGAAAAAGACGACCCCGATGGTCCAAGCCACCATGCTCACGCCGCTTCTGGCCACGGTAGAAGAGGACAGAGCTACCATATGTTAGAAAGGCCTCACCATCATAAAACCGATCGATAGCGCGCGACACAACAACCAACAGATCCGCTTGCAACTAAGGCCAGCGGCTGACTGAGGACCCGGCTGGGCTGCTCTCTCTGGCTCTCCTCCCACCCGTGGCACCCTGAAGCTCTCTCTCTCTCTCTCTCTCTCTCTCTCTCTCTCTCTCTCTCTCTCTCTCTTTATGTGCGTGCGTGTGTGTGTGTGTGCTTGGTATTCCAGAATGAAACTCTCAATCCCTCTCTCTTTCTCTCTTTGCTTTTGGTGTTCCAGAATGCAGTCTCTCTCTCTCTCTCTCTCTCTCTCTCTCTCTCTCTCTCTCTCTCTCTCTCTCTCGTATTACTGATTCTGATCCTTCTTTTTCTCTCTCCCTTTCTGCCTGTTACAAAATGAATCTCACTTTTAATCGATATTTATTTTTTTTAGATTACCTCTCTCCTCTCTCTCTCTCTCTCTCTCTAGTATTACTGTATCTGATCCTTCTTGTTCTCTCTCCCTTTCTGCCTGTAACAAAATGAATCTCACTTTTAAGTGCTATTTATTCTCTCTCTCTCTCTCTCTCTCTCTCCCCTCTCTCTCTCTCTCTCTCCCCCTCTCCTCTCTCTCTCTCTCTCTCTCTCTCTCTCTCTCTTGTTTTTTCAATCGTATCTTTCTCTTCGATGTCCTTAGATTCAAACATTTCTTGTGTTTGTGGGACCTGTTTTTATTTATTTTTATTTTTTTTTTTGGGGGGGGGGGCAGGATTGGATGTGGCTTTTAATGAGTGTATCATTCCACAATAAAAAAAAGACCCCGGAGAAAGTACCACGAGTCTTACATCCCGACAGCCCTAACCGTAGCAAAAGCAAGGAAAGAGGCTTAAGCCTTTCACTTCGCCGAGAGTTAGAGAGAGTTGTGGCGGGATAAGAGATAGACCGAGTCTGAGGGGTTTAGGCGGGACAAATAGCCCAAATCTCCAGAAAGGTTTTTCGCTCCTTTTAGGAGGCTCTGTCCGACTGACTTGAATTCCCGCGATTTTATTGAAGGGAGAAGAAGTTGCACGATTGGCTTCTGGAACGGGAGACTGCATGACTGGCTGGAAGGAGGAAGAGGAGGAGGAGGGGGAGGGGTAGGGGTAGGAGATAGCATGACTGGCTTCAGGGTTGAGTCACAGGAAGACTTACCTGAGCGCCACACTACTGACACAGTCAGCTGACAATTCATCCACAACGACTGGCACTGAAAATTGCTCTGCTATTCGTGTTTGTACATATATGACTTTATATCTATTTTTTCCTTTCCTTTTTATTCAGTTACCACAGAAACGAGGTATGCAGTACATTAAGTTCCCCTTTGTGCCTGGAAGCGTCTGGCAACTGGCAGCAGAGCCATCCCTCTGAATGGAGTCGGAAATTAAAAACGCTCCGATAGGGAGCTTTGTTTATTTCTAATCAGCGCAGTTGCCAAATAGGAATTACTGCGGGGAATTTCCAGAGAACTCGGGTACAGTATTTCGATATTCGCAGTCGGGGCAAAAAAGAAAAATTAACTTTGTTTGTAAATCCGGTATGTTTTTATAAATATTTAACTCTGAAACGGTAGAAAATTTTGTTGATATAGAAACCTACTTCTTGTTTAAATGGTTGTAAATTACGGGAGAAATATGTTAGGCGAACAAAGCTCTAACAATAAAACAATGCAGTTAGCGCGCGCACACACACAAAACACTAAAAAAGTAGAAATTTATATATATATATATATATATATCTATATATATATATATATAGTATATAGATATATATAATATATATATATATATATAATATATATATATATACATGTATGTATGTATGTATGTATAAAATCACACTTACCTCTTGTTTTTCTTCTCTAGAAGGGGTTGCTCTATAAGGTATTCGCCCTACTGTTTCCCGGCAATTATTTTGGAATGAGGTTGCTACCCCATGCCCTTATACGCCCTGTCAGAGACCCACTATGGTCAGCAAACCATCAGGGTCCTCGTTCATTGGTTAAGTTAACAGAGGCACACGAAGATTTAACGGGACGCTGAATGAGTCCTTTCCTTAAGGCTGCTAACAGAACCCGAGTCCTGAAGCTGTCGAGGCGATTGTATACTGCCAATGCTGTGACTCCATGAGCTGCAAGACTGAGGTCAGCTGTGCGTAGCCAATATTTCGTGTGGGTAGGAAAAGAACTAAGCATCTAAACGAAAGATATGAAGTAGAAAAGAATTTCCAATGATGCAACATCATAAGGCAAAAGGTTACCAAATTGGTAGGCGAGCACGTAACCTACTCGTCCAATGGGGAACTATAGTTCAACAGATTTAAACTGATAGATTGTTTACGTCCTTGAGAAAAACCGTGTTGCCATTTCTCTCTTAACCTTTAAATCGTCCCCTTCGTAAGTCCTCAGCCATCTCCCAACGGGACAATATTTGGGACAGTACTTAATGAAACTGGCCGTACAAATCTAATCCGTAAACTCGATCCCCACTCTATTTGGTTTTTACTTTTGAGACTTTATTTGTTGTTATATTTGTTATGAATTATACCTTTAAATTTTGCATATATCACATATTTCATTAGATGATCTTTTTCATAAAAACCAATAAAAATCGGTAATTACCATTCATTATGCCTTATGACATTTTCTTATAATGTTGTCAGTAGAGTAACTTCTATTTATTCTTTATTTTATTATTTGAATTTTCTGTCTGCCATACTATCCATTTCCTAAACAAGTTTATAATATTTTTCATTTCATTGCTCTTTATTCTAGGTTTTCCACTCATTTTCATTCATCAAGTTATGATTTACTTAAATTTAATTTCCTTTTTCATAGTATATTTTGTCTTTAAAACCACACAGTATTCTGGCTTATTCTCGTTTGACTACAATTTCATTGATCCCCATTCTATTTGGTTATTACTTTTAAGGCTGTAATATTCTCTTATGGTTTTTTTTATAATTTATACCTTTTAAGTTTTGCATATATTACATAGCATTTTGTTTGAAAATTTTTGTCATTTAAAGTAAAAAAATCTGGCATTACCATTCATTATTTCTTATGACATTTTCTTCTGGAAAATGCATGACATACAGATATGAAAACATAGTGTAAAAAAGATTTATTATAACTCATAAATCTACTGCATGTATCAATTTTTACTTTTTATAAGGTTGTTGCATATAAACTCATCATTTGGAGAGAAATAATTTATTTACAATAAATCACAGCAATTGTAATAATATAATTATATACAAAATGTACATTACGAAGAATCTTCTTCATCGGATGATCTTAGTTCAATAACGAACAAGTCATTATATTTATCAATACATACATCCTTTGCAGCATCGCCTGTTTGCAAGTTTTCGCAATGCTTAACTGCATTTGCCCAGTTTTCAGCTGTCATTGACTGAATTGCTTCTCTGACGAGAGGTTTAAGATCAGCCATTTTAAGATTGTTTCTTTTTGCCACATAAGTCTTTACTTGGGCCCAAATCAGTTCTATGGGATTATATTCACAGTGATATGGAGGTAACCTAACCACTTGATGTCCGTTGTCGCGTGTCATTCTGTCTATAACATAATCGCGTGCCGTTCTGTCTATAACATAATCATTTCTAATTGCACATGATAGTGATTTAACCATTTCCAGTAATTCACACTTGTTCAAATTATCACTTGGATTTGCACCCTTATTCTTTAGCCACTCCTTCATGACGTCATTTTTCTCTGCCATCGTCTGAGGTATGTCAATTCGTACGGAATGATATGAGGCGTTATCCAAAACAGGGATAGACAATGGCGGTATATTTGGAAGAAGTTGATGCTTGAACCATTCTTCAGACATTTTAGAATTCAATTGATGGTGGTAATCACCATCATTTTTAGATTCAAACACCAATTCTGCATTTGGTACAAATCCTTCCTTAGAGCCAGCATGCAGAATTATGAGCCTTTTCCCTTTTCCAGTCTGTGGTTTCACTCCCGTTGCTTTTTTTTGTATTCTTATCCATCCAACAATAATTCACTGTATAGTTTTGATTTCCCCAAGTTTCGTCTTTGTATATCACTGAATCACTCCCCTTCTCTCGAATCATTTTCATTTTCCTTAGAAATTTTGTTCTTGCACTAACCACATTAGGCCGTTCTATAAGAAATGATTTTCCGTCCACTCTTCCGTATTTAAAACCCAGTTCTTTTAAAATTATGCGCAAAGATTCCTTGCTTCCACTAAATTCCGTATTTTCTTTAAATTCACATAAGATTTTATCAAGATTAGGTTTTTCTTCTCTGACACAGAAATTGAGAACAATTCTTCACAAAGTACATTTATTTAAATCGTCTATGTTTTTTCACAGGTTTTGACCGTTTCCGTTTCTTCTTGTTGATGAAGGGCGGAGTGGCATCATTTTCCTCAGACTCCCTTGCCTCTTTGCAACAACGATGAATGGTAGCTTCGCTCAACTTTGTTGCTTCAGTGGCACGTAGAACTGCTTGCGACACATCACGAAGTGGACCTCCATTCAATTTTACTGTGACGAAGTACTTATAAACAAAATAAGCCAGTCGTCGGGCTTTTCCTGGCAGATGACCGCTTGGAGACTCTTCCATGATAAACCGTTTCACAGCGTGCTTTGTGTAGGAATGAATTCATTTCACTACTGACTATTGTTCTCGGTAACCTAAAGCAAGAAGTCATTCTTTTTGGTGCTAAAGTTCTCAGCTAGACCGGGATGTGGGGCTTATCCAGAGGGTAGCTTAAGAGATAAGTCCTTTAATACTTCATGGTTTAATAGGCTTGGCCCACCTGCATATCGCCTGTCAAAGGTCACGAGAAAAGTGGCAGCGTCTTTCGAAACATCCGTCACGTTTATAAATGCGATTTCTCATTGTATTTACAAATAAAATTATAATCACAATATGTGAACGCGTAAGTTCATCAAAACATGCTATAAACTTTAAACTACCCATTTATTGATTCTTGTGTTATATAGTAAGGTATTCAAAACTGGACACTGGTAGATGTGGCAGCAGGGTTCTTCCCCAAAGAAGTAAACGATCTCTCAGTTTAGATCTGTCGAACTATAGCATATATCAAATAATGAAAATTACCTCTTGGAATTGAAAGCATTGAAATAAAGATTATAACGATGATGCCATGCAACCAAAGGATATGAGTAGTTTCCAGATGCACACTATTGATTTACAGTTATTTTATTTACGTTCATGAGCTCTTTTACATTTTGGTGTCATGAGCCAGTTTTTTCATTCCTTCTCTCCTGTGAGTGTAAATTTGTAGGTCCTTGCGCCATGGTACTGGGCCTTAATTGTGATTAATTGATTCATTTATCTGTTTTTCTGCTTCTGAATATATTTTTTATTTTTAACGCTCACTCGGGGAGTAAGCTTACAAACTACCGGGTGTTTCGAAATAAGAGCCCCCCCCCCCCACCCCCCCACAGAACAAATGGAAAGATATGAAGTTTCTGCTATAGCCTATCTCCAAGTACATTATGATCTTAAGTTTCTATTAAGCTATTTTTCATTTTACATTCCTTGTATTTTCAGACTGAGTGACGGAGTTAGATACAGCCATGGCTAACGGCTCGGAGGAAATCAGATGGACTAACCGAATCCGGGCTATAACCTTCAGAGAGGCCAGGGATGCTGGCGCATCCTTCATTTCACGTTCCTGGATAGTTAAATACATTAAAAGAGATGAATCCTTTGTTAAAAGAAACTGGAACAAAAATCCATATGACTGTCATCGTGAAAAGAGTGAGAATCTTGGAAGGCCTGAAGTCCTTTCTCAGGAGTCAAA
The DNA here is from genome assembly GCF_015104395.2 of Macrobrachium nipponense. Lineage (NCBI taxonomy): Eukaryota > Metazoa > Arthropoda > Malacostraca > Decapoda > Palaemonidae > Macrobrachium > Macrobrachium nipponense. Next base: position 16,738,161 of record NC_087212.1, read on the forward strand.
AGACGCCATAGCTGAGGCAGTGGGTAGACCAAGAAAGTCTTTACGTAAATTGGCGCTTGAACTTGTTGCGTTCTTGCTGTTGTTCTTCTTGTTGAGGGGTAGGAAAGCACTATGGAAAAGCCTAAAAGGTTCTGAAAAAGGTGTTTCGCATTGAGTTAAAGATACAGGAATTTTAGGATAGGATATTTATGATTTAGTTATTAGAATTAAAATGTAAATAATAGATAATTCCATGTTAAACAATACAAAACAATTATTCTAATAAAATATTGCGTATTTATTTTAATTTTCGTTGGCGAAACAACGAGCTATATGACTGTAGATTTTAGCACGCAAACCCCGCCCCCCTCCAAGTAAGCTGGAGGTCGGATCACGCCTTGTTTGTTTATGCGTTCGTCATCTAGATTAAGACGACCCTAAGCTATGGCGGGCTTTTGCTTCTGGACACCCCATGAATTTATGGGTTCCATTCTATGGGTGATTATTTAGTAGGTTTGTGTGTATATGAATTTTTATTCGCGGAAGTAATTTTCATAATACTCATACTAATTTTACGAAAACTTGTAAGAAAATAAATGCAAAAAATAAAACCTACCCAGTTTTCATCAAAATTGAATGTTTTCCTCTTAATATTTTATAAGTTAATTAGCGCCAGACGCATATTATCTGTTAACGCAGCATCATAAAACGCACATGTAGGCAAGTCACATCGGAGTTGCCAGTTATTCACTTGATTTTGCTGGATAGAGTAAGTATTTTATTCCTTTCTGGGGCATGAATAAAAGGAATAAGTATTATTCAAGTTCAGATTTTGCTTACTAATAATAACAACGAATCCCTTCCATATGTTTACCCTCTGGAAACATTACTATATGTATTTTCAGACCATTTCATCCTCTACAAAGAGCACCAGGCTGCAATTGGGTAGTGAGAGCTAAAAGGTGCCATAATTCCATTTTTATCCTCCGGAATCTAATAATAATCACCCGAGGGGATCGAATCCCTACCTAGTCTCTCTCCTTCCCCGTCAACCCTCCCCCCCCCTCCCCTACCAACCGCCCCGCGCCAAGAGAATCAGAACCTTCTATTTCTTTTCCTCGATTCCCCTTGATGTCGATTCATAAACGCCTCGAATTCCAGATATAAAGGCCACTGAAGAGTTTTCTTTTGAGCCTCTCGCTCGCTCTGGTTTGTTCCTTTCGACAAAGTCTGTGAATAAAAGAAAAAATATCGGGCGTTATTGCATTTTTTTTCTTACATTTTTCCCGCGCTTTTTAATCTTCAGCTTTTCAGTTATAAGTTTGTTTAGAAAATACACCTTTGGAGCCTCGACGAGGACTCAGTTCTAGGGGAGATCCTGACGTCATCTGTGACTTGATCGTATTTATATATATATATTGTACGGGAAAATTCATCCTAATCTTGAAAGCAATCCTGAACTAAGTCTCAATAACAAGTGTTCCACAACCACTTGTGCCTTTCTTAAAATCAAGAGTCCGATGGGACTGGCAGCCTATTGCCCTAACCAGCCTACATCTAATGGGAAAAAATTATAAATATTGATTAGATTTCTAAATATTCTCCTGTGTTCCCTGGGTCATTTGACCTACCTGATCTAAAGACGTTAGGTGCACTGACCATGAAACCTTCGCCCGTCTGGATTTCTCTGTCATTGAAAAATAATGGTGATGACATAGTATTGGTATAATAGCTCCCTTTTCTCTGCAAAGATTCGTGTTCGTGTTTCGTAATAGTTTTTCTTCGTTGTATTGAAATGTTATGAATAGATAAAAACAGAATAAATTTACGAACGAAGGGCAGTTGAAATGTAGGAATAATAATAAACAATTGGTGCTATTAATAGCAACAGTAAAAATGAATAAGAACAAAAATAAAACTGACGATAATAATAGCATAGGCCCTTCAATTTAAAAAGAAAAAGAAAAAAAACCGAACATCCTTGTTTAACGCTGCTTCTCATTAAGGGGTTAATGAGCCGTAGATGACGGACATAAAAAAAGTGTCTAATATCTTTATTTTCCTGAACCATTTTAGGCATGATATTGAATATTTTATTTGGAGTTGTGGCCGAGAGGCGCAGATGCGTTTAGTAATAATTGCTCTAAAAGGATTCAGTGTAAGTCAAGAGGTTTTAGAAGTGGGTTTGACCTCTTTAAGTATTGACAAATCCGCCTCTTGGAAAGAGACAGGTAAAGTCATCTAGGAAATATGGTAATTTATGATAATTATTTGGAACATCAAACTTCGTCACTCTTTCTTTTAATGGCCATACATTATATGAAGTGGTGCTTTCCTGAAAATAATTAGTTGTTCGAAAGTGGAATAAATTAACATTTTTATCCCATTCAACCATAACGGTCATAACTTTCTCTCTCTCTCTCTCTCTCTCTCTCTCTCTCTCTCTCTCTCTCTCCCCGCTTAAATGCTTATTTTTCAACCGTCCTCTGGAACATACAAACCCTAAGTTGAGATGTTGTGTTCATCTATGATGACTTACAAGAATCGTTAGAATTTAATTGAAAGTGCATGCTTCAGGCAACTTGATAGCCATATCTAGCTTAGTAAAATATGAGAAGCAGTTATCTGGACTCTGGAGAGTGTACGAAGCTCTTTTTCGCATCTAAATATATTTAAGAAAACTAGTTTATTTTACAGGAGAGGATGGATGGTTTCCTTGGATTTCAATCTTAATTTTAAGATTTTACCGAAACATTAAATAATTTGCTTGTTGCAAATGAGTGGTTTTTGTCTTTTACCCAATTTGTCATGAAATAACAAATAAATATAATTGACTTTGATTACATGTATGTGTGCGTGTAAAAGCCCAGGGACTTTGCGCAAGATGAGGATAAAATATATACGTACCCTTGAAAGAAAAAATGTTAACAACTTCCCCTTGTCATTCTAATTCTAGCTATCTATATATATATATATATATATATATATTATATATATATATATATATATATATATATATATATATATCAGTCATATCACATTATCGTGATTCATATACAAATATCGACCTACAAATGTCCTTTAATATCTAATTCTCTCTACCTTGGAATTAATATATTTTCATATATGCCAGTCCTGGGATTGAGAGTTCGCTGGTTCGAGCCTGGCGATCGCCCATCCTATCATCGCTTAATAAAATTCCCCCTCTGTTAAACATATATGAAAATATATTAATTCCGAGGTAGAGAGAATTAGTTATTAAAGGACATTTGTAGTTCGATATTTATATATATATGTGTGTGTGTGTGTACATATATATATATATATATATATATATATATATATATATATATATATATATATGTATGTATATAGATGTATAAATGAATCACGAAAGTTTGGAAGGTTACTTATCTTCCAAGTGTGTCGGATTCTAGGTACTAATCTCTTTATAATCCCTATCTGTCAGTTATACGACCTTTCTTGTATTGTCAATTCCTCATGTAAGTCAGTTCATCTGCTAAGTAAAGGACGTTGAACGTCGGAAGATCTTGCGGAAACTCCGTTGTTTATTTTTCCCTCGTGGCTTATACCTTTATTTATATATATAGATATATAGTTTATTTTTCATTGTACTATAGGACGACTTTTCACGTCTTTTGTATATGAAAAAAGTGGACATAATGGATACCAAATTAAATTCACTCATTCATTTTCTTACCTTCCAGCCAACAGAGGCTTCCACGAAATGAAATGTCCAAGTTCCAGTCTCGCCTTTTATTTTGGCCGGGACACCTTCCGCCATAACAGCATATACCTATAAATCAAGGGTTCAGCTTGATGTAGAATCTTGTAATTAGCTGAAGGGAAGTTATATGACAGTAGTATGGATTTAGTGGTGAAGCCAGGAAATGAAAATGAAAAAATGGGAAACTGGTTTTTCCCCTTTTCCCATTTCCTTTCATACTTCCCTGGTTCTCCAAAAGGAATCTCTCTCTCTCTCTCTCTCTCTCTCTCTCTCTCTCTCTCTCCTCTCTTCTCTCTCTCTCTCTCTCTCTCTCTCTCTCTCTCTGCATAACACGCAATGCTGCTCTTCTTTCTTCAGTCTGGCCTGAAAATAGGTAATAAAGACAAACTTACTGTTTGGATTTGAACCGCCGACCTGTGATTCCAGGTGAGATTGCCTGCTTATAAGTCATATTCCACCTCATTACCGCCAGGGAGAATTTAATGTCTGCTAATTGAGGAAGGACTATGGGTGAAACCATTGATATGGATATAGTATGCCCGGTATGATACCAAAGTACACAGCTGGCTGGTTCCACTCCTTTAACGCCTGCTGTTGCTGGCAAATCACAGGTTGGCAGCTCATTGTGCAAATACTTAAAGAGGTGGTTTGTCTTTGTGCACGTTGAATGCAAACTTTGCAAGAGGGTTGTTATTGGTGGCGCCGTAGCGTGGCTCAGGGATAGAACGCTAGGCTGGCATTTGCCAGGTTTGAGTGGTAGAGTCCATAACCCAGTTGACACAGCTATAATATGGCTGCCTCTGAGTGTCTCAGGAGCAAGAGAGCTTACTGGCTGAAGGTCAGGTAAATCTACAACAGTATTAGCAGGAAATCAAAGGTGGGGAGTAAGGAGATTGGACTCATAGGAGGGCGTAATGTATAACTGGAGTCGAGAAGGGCCTTGAGATCCCGGACGCAAGAATATGCGATGCACAAAGATTACTTGAGTTCAATAACTTCAAAGCTATCCTTTAGCTAACTTAACTCTTCCCTCATCCTACCATCATCCGAAATCTTTACTGCATCAATGTTCTCAACATGAATAATAACATTTAATGCTCCATCATCCTGATGCTAATTAATCGATTAGGTACCCTTGCGTATTTCCTCTTGCAAACTCGTTCACTAATCTCTACTGTCTGGCTTCAGTAAGTAACATACACACCGTGTTACTTGTGTGTGTGTAGAGAGAGAGAGAGAGAGAGAGAGAGAGAGAGAGAGAGAGAGAGAGAGAGCATTTTGCAGCACTTAAAATTTTATTAATTTTGTATAGGTATAGTATAATCGTTTGACCTTTCAACGGTCATTACTGAAACATATTTTAGTTTTACGGTGCCAACGCACTTTAAACAAGAGATGAGATAGTTTGTTTTTTGCTTTGAAAGTATTTATCGGGAAAGACCAGTAAAAACACTGGATTGAAAAACTTTTTATATTATTTAAAAGCATACGCACGAGCGTGCTCTCACATAGTACAGTTGTATTAAATAAAATGAGAACACGGTTGTGGAAATGGCAACTCTGCCGCAATGTTGCCACGCGTAGAGGAATTCCCTTGCGGTAGGGGAAATCCGGTGTCCGTAGCGGGTAGGGGAAACATACGGGGAAAATTACCTCTGTATTGGGGAATGTCAGTACTTCCCTTATGGATATGCCTTTTCTCCGATATTCTAGATAAAACAAATAGAAATAATTTTATTCATGCAAATTTTATAGGTGTAAATATATTAAACATAATGATAGTATTAAGAACTGTAATTGCTCCTTTGAAGGGATTTCATGTTTTCAGGTTTCAGACCGGTGATTTTGAATCTCAGTTTAGCTTCAGTCTTATCAGTTCCTAATAAGGATTGTGAGAGGAGCTTTACTATCTGTCAGATAGACTGTTTTTGGGATGTCAGCAATTATGCCTAAAGTAACTGAAAAGGTTACCGTCCCCAAAGATTATAGGAGGAGGAGAGCTTGACATTAGGATGGTCATGGAAAGCACGATGGAAAGGCTCACTGCCAAATATTTGATAAGGAATTGGTGGTGGCGGGAAAATCGGAACTCATCAGTCATACAAACTGATTCTCATGCGCGTTTTTGCAAATGGAATGACTCCCCTTCAGGCTTCAGCTAATGACTATGTTGTTGAATTAAAGGATGAATGTAGGATTAAAGCTAAATTGAATGCCAATGCAATGGCAGTTACAAAAAAAAATCTTACCTTTAATTCCCTTGCAAAGTCAATGTACTTTGAAAAATATATACTGTCAAATTAATTAAACTCAAAGTGATTGAAGGATTATACTAAATGCATTAACATTTGTCTTAGAAATGTATTTTTGTAGGTTGGTTAAAGGCAATAATGCTATTGTTACATCAATGATTTTTGCAGTAAAACTATTAAGATTTATTTACGTTTATTATAAACTCAATATACATTTGTAGTTTTTCTCGTACAACCTAATATTTCCTCTAAACAAATTTTTTTTTACTAATTCTTAGTGTTAAATCAACATTTTGGTAATTAGATAATTTACCATTTATTTGGATGTGCTATAAGTGCATTAAAATCAATCATTTACCATTTATTTACATTTGCAGTAAGTGCATTAAATTTTCTGCATATTTTATTCAACTGAGTTCATTTTTCTGTACCTTAAATTTGGAATATTTATTTTCAATTTGAATTGAAACTTAAAATGTAATACACTTGGTGCGCAGGGGGGAAAGTAGGGGAAATTTACCCATGGTGATGAGATTCAGGGTCTCTGTAACACGGTTTTTTGGACTTTGCTCCTTGTCAAAGCATCGGATGTAGCTGAAAGTTGACATATGTATAATTTACAACCACACACAAATTTTGTCAACATTATCAATAACCTAAACCCGATAGTTTTAATTTTTATAGAGTAAAAATGCTCTAGCCGACGCCAATGCCAATGATTACGAGCCAAGAGTCGAAAAACATTCATTACGTAAGCAAGGTAAACAAACACCTTTTGATTAAATGTTGCCCCTCCCATCCACCAGACAAAAACTCCATCGGCTCTGAAACCCAAAGACTTTATGAATGGCGGAACGATACATAGATGTGGGTGGGGTATCAGTGCTAGCGTAGTAATACTACTGTAGCAGTAGTGCCGCAACAGTATAGCAGTAATATACATGAATTAAATGTTTAGGCCAACTGCTGGGATCCTTGAGGATCATTTAGCATTTATTACAACTACTCGAGAAATTAGTTTTTATAGTCAGAAGTTAAATTTTCTAATCCAACAATGCCCATGGTAGCCTTCAGTGTTATCCTGAATTATAACAAGGCGAAAGTGGGTGGAGCCTCATGAAGTCATCATTCTGACGATAATTATTGGTGAAGGTTTAAAGCCAATATACGGTACCGGCTATTTTTTTCAGTAAATAGGTAGATAGCCAATAAATGAAAATTGCTTGACATTGGATATAACAGTTATCAAATCAAGCTTGTCTACTATGTTTTTGATAATTACCAACTATTCCCTACATCTTGTCAATCTGATTGTGACCTATAAAGTAGACTGTAATTTCTTTGGAAACTTATTTTGGGAGTTAGACTAATAATCGAAGTGTTTTTGTATTTATTAACATATTTTGTTGGTTTGTTCATTATGACAATTATCAGTGGAGAGGTTCCAGAGTTCATAAAGGTGTTGGTTGGTTTTATATTTATAAAGTTTAGGTGTAACACCAAGCACTGGGGCAGCAAAGGCCATTCAGCGCTTACTGTATAACTATGAAATTATAAGACGTGTTATATCATATAAAGCAGGTTTATTTCTTTGAGATAATTTACTATATTTTGAAGTGGGGCATTTCCTCCCAATAGTTCTTCAAGTGGGATATTATATATGTTTTTGGATCTTCGTTTTCTTTCGAATTTTTTGCATTCAGTTAGCAGATGACGGACTGTGACCAGAGTACGACAATGGTCACAGTAAGGGGCCTGTCTTTCCTCGCCTTGCAACATCAAGTATTTGTGTGTCAAGTATGTATGTCCTATTCTTAATCTTGTTAATATGATATCTTCCCTTCTTTGACATTGTTGTCTATTCCAAGGTTTTACAGATGATTTAATATGCTTTAATTTATGATTCAATTCTAGCCATTCTTTTTCCCATTTTGATTGACAGTATTCATTAATTGTTGTTTTAATGTCATTGTAAGGTATTTGTATTTTTTTGATAGACTCCTTTTTTACTGCCTTTTTGGCTTCTTTATCCACCTCTTCATTACCCTTTATGCCCACATGGGAAGGGACCCAACAGAGTTTTATATTTATAGATTTCCGTTTTACTATTATATCTATCCACTCTTATTTCTTCAATTACGGGATGAGAAACTGTGTATTGTCTTAGCGCTTCTAAAGCACTGTAAGAATCCGTGTATATTACAAAGGTATCGTTTGCCTTTCCCACCATAAAGGTATATTTTATAGCCTCTAATATAGCATTAATCTCTGCAGTGAATATCGAGCATATTTTTGGAATTTTTTCCCTTATTTTTATATTTTTTGTTACTACAGCATAGCCTACACCCTCCTTCGACTTGGAACCATCTGTATAAATACTAATATCCCGTTTATGTTTTTCCTGGTGTGACAGAAATTCACTCTTCAATTGTGCATCTGTTACCTTCTTATTAAATGATTTCTCACAGATTTCTATTTTAGCATGTCTCCACGGAGGTATTTTAGAAGTTGTTATTTTTGATATGCTACTTGTTCCTAATTTTAGATGTTCTATATCAGGTTTTAATCTATTCTCCAATGGTTTAGAGGCTCTTGGTTTATTGTCATAATTATTTGTTATGTTCTTCATATATTTGGTGTTTGGATTATCATTAAGGTTATTTATTTTAGCTATGTATTTTAATCCCATTTCTTCTCTTCGTACTTTCAGGGGATCTATTCCTGCTTCTACATACAGACTTTCCACGGGGGAAGTTCTGTAGGCTCCAGTGCATAGTCTAATACCCATGTTATGTATGACATCCAGTTTTGTTAATAAGGTTTTAGAAGCACTACCATATACTTGACATGCATAATCAAGTTTACTTAGACAAAGAGCCTTATATACTTTTATCAGAGAGGTTCTATCAGCACCCCACTCATTATGCGCTATTACTTTTATTATATTTAAAGATTTTCTTACTTTTATCGCCAGTTGTTCTATATGTTCTTTATATGTAAGTTTTTTATCAAGTATTACACCGAGGAATTTTATCTGATCATCATATTCAATTATATCATTATTTATAAATAAAGTAGGAATTAATTTCTGTTTTCTTGATCTTGTAAATCTGACAGCTTTTGTTTTTTGCGGAGAAAATTTAAAACCCTTGTTATCGGCCCATTTTTTTACCCTATTTATGGCTGCTTGCAATCTGTTGCTTATGTCCAGCGCTTTTTCACCACTACTATATATGACGAAGTCATCTACAAAAAGGGATCCTTGGACTCCTGGCGGGATCATTTCAATTATCTCATTTATTGCTATTGCAAACAACGCCACGCTTAGTACACTACCTTGGGGGATTCCTTCCTCCTGGATAAATGAATCAGATTTCTGCCCCCACTTTCACTTTTATATATCTTTCAGATAGGAATTCCCTAATATATTCATATAAATTGCCTCCTATTCCCCGTTCTATCAATTTTTTTAAAATCCCTCCCCTCCAGGTGGTATCATATGCCTTCTCTAAATCAAAAAATACTCCTATTGTTTGTTTTTTACCAACCATTGCATTTTGTATCTCTCTTGTAATCATTAAGAGGGGATCTATGGTACTTTTATTTTTCCTGAATCCAAACTGTCTGTTTGACAATAGCTGTTTATTTTCTAATACCCATATTAGTCTGTTATTCACCATTTTTTCAAATATCTTACTTAGACAACTAGTAAGGGCTATTGGCCTATAGCTGCTTGGTGACTCTGGGTCTTTTCCTGGTTTTAAGCCTGGTATGATTAAAGATTCTTTCCGGGTTTTAGGTATGCTGTGAGAGTGCCATAATTCATTTAAAATTTCTAATAAAAAGGTTTTGCTTTCTTCTGGTAGGTTTTTTATCATTTCATATCTAATGTTGTCTTCCCCTGGAGCTGTTGGACTTGCAAGTTCAGGACATTTTCCAGTTCTTCCATGGTGAAAGGAAGATTATAGATTTCTTGATTATTAGATTTTATTGGTATTGGGACATAATTTTTTATTTTTAATTGGAATTTCTTTGTATAATTCGAGATACTAGATGTTTTGGCGAAACATTTTCCTAATTCATTTGCGACTACTTTGGGATTTGAAATATATTTGTTTTCTACTTTTAATGTAGGTAATGGTTCTGGCCGATATCTACCCTGCAGTTTATTTATTTTCTTCCAGATTTCTTTGTCTTGAGTTTTAGAATTTATATTATTAATATATTTTTTCCATGAATTTCTTTTGGCTATCTTGAATATTCTTTTCTGCTTTGCTTTAGCTCTCAAATATGCAATTCTATTGGCATCACATTTATGTCTCAGATATCTTCTAAAGCATGTTCTCGTAATCTTCCTTGCTGCTTTACATTCTTCATTCCACCAGGGTACCAGTGGTCTAGTAGGATTGCCTGAGGTAACTGGAATAGTTTCATTTGCTTTATCATCTATTGTTTTTACTAGATGTTCATAAGCATCTATGTGGTTTGTAAAGTCAGATAGTTTTTTGTTAATCACCGTTTTCTCTTTATATAAATTCCAATTTGCTTCTTCCATTTTCCTCTTCGGTATATATGTTATATTAGAATTATTTTTTAGCTCAATTTGTATTGGCCAGTGGTCACTCCCAAATAAATTATTACTTACTTTCCAACTGAAATCTGTAGCAATTTCTGGGGAACATAAAGTGATGTCTATTGCAGAGGTGCTATTATGATAAACATCAAATCTTGTTGGAGAACCATCATTTAAAATAATCAAATTTTTGTTATCTATAAAATCTAGGACAGTGTTTCCTCTCCTGTCAGATGATGTACTTCCCCACATGGGATGTTTGGCGTTGAAGTCACCTACTAATAAGTAAGGTTTTTGGTAATTGTTCTATTAGATTTTCTAAGTCTTCCACTTGTAATGGTCTATTATTTCCAAGATGATCTATTAAGCGACTTTCTAACGACGGTTCCATATATATTGAGCATATTGTTATTTTTTTTTCTAGGAATACTTGAACTGCACATGCCTGTATTACCGAGTTAATCCTAACAGGTTGGCATTTGATTGAAGAATGCGTTATGATTGCAGTTCCTCCTTGGCTGTTGTCATTTAAAATTGTGTTGATTTCCACACATTATAATTTATGCCAGCATTGAGAACATTGTTACCTATTTTAGTTTCCTGTAAGCAAATAATATTTGCATTACATTCTCTAATTAGTGATTTTAAGTTTTCATTATTTGATACGTATTCCTCTGATATTCCACTGTAAAATAGCACATTTAAGAAGGTTTAGGGTTTTGTTTTAGTATCTTTATTTGTTTTCCTGAACTTTGAATTTTATTGAAGTTGTATAATTTTGCTGTACTTTGTTCTTCTTTTGGTGGGTGATGTATTTCTGCTATTGTTTTCTTTATTGGCTGCAGAGTCTCAGATGTTCTTTTTATTAGAGGTGCATTTAAATGGCTTTTGCTCTTGGTTCTATTTCAATACTTTCTTCAATTTTATCTGATGTTTTTAACTTTCTCTTTTATTTGGGTTTCTCTTTTTTCATTTTTTGTTTGCAAGCAATTTTCGTTGACTTTGTCTTCTCGGTATTCATTTTTATCCATATAGATTTTGGGTCTTACTGATTGTTTAATTTGTTTTTTGGATTTGTGTGGGGTTGTTTCAAGTAGTCTTCTTTTGTCTTTTGAATTAGCTCTTGTGTTTTGCTTGTCCTCCTTGGTTTTGGGTGGAGTTCTCTCTAAAGGCCTCTTTTTATCTTTAGCTTCCAGCTCATTATAATTATCTTGTAATATTTCAGTTATATATGTATTATTCTCTTGTGTTTCTATTTCCTCCAATATCTCAAATGAATTTGAACACACAATTGCACAAGTATCCTGATTTCTTGCTATATTAGTTTCTTGTAAAGTTATTTTTTCTTCTGATTTATCTATTAGGGGTTTGTTATTTGCTTCCATTTTTGTTTCATTCTTTGAGCTCATTGCAGCAGAGAACATTTGCTTCCTAGCGGATCATGCATTCCTCTAACTCTCAACTCTAGTTTGGCTTCTCTTATTGGCATTCCTGATCTCTCCTGAAGTAATTTCAGTTCTGTATTGTATATATAGTACATACACTCTTTAGACCTAGCATGGTGATTTTGGCCACAGTTTACACATTTTGGTTCACCACACTTCCACTGCGTGGTATGTTTGTCAGATCCACAATATGCACAAATCGATATATTTCTGCAATTTTTCCATGTATGCCCATATTTACTGCAGTTTTGGCACTGTAGTGGTTTTGGAACATAAGGTCTCAGTTCTCTATTTTGGCCCATGATTTTAATTTTGAAAGGCAATTCTTGGCCTTCAAATTTTATTTTTGCTATTTTCAATGTCTTTTCATTACTTTGTTTACTGGTTATACTGTAAACTTCACAATCTAGTACATTGTTGTACCTTTTTTTAAGGGAATCCAGCAAAATATTTTTCTCTATTGGCTCTTCACTTTTAGGAAGTACTACAGTACCCTGTACACTGTTCATATTGTCGTGCTTTCTTATCGTTACTTTTATATTGTCTATGTTCTTTATGGTTAAATAATTTTCAGATTGATTTTTTGTATTGGTTTCTATTAACCACTCCTGTTCTTTTATTTGTCTAAATGACATTTCTGAGGTTGGGTGCCTACTTAACAAATAATTTTCCAATCTTAATGCTGATATTTTTCTGTCAGTTTCCAAGGTCAAGAACCTTGACCAACTTCCACTCCCAAAGAGGGAGTCGAAGTGAGTCAAGGTTGGGTCAATTCTAAATTTACTTTTTCTTTGTGGCTTGTATGGTATTAAAGTTTTAATACCAGCCTGTTCTTCATTACCTGGGTTTTCCTTAGAACAGTCCATTGTCATGCCAGAAGTCGTAGGGGTTTTTTATTTAGTTTCCATATATATAAAGTTTAAATATTTCGTCCAGGATGAGATCCCTCTCACCAAGGAGGCCCAACTGAGGGAGGAGCAATACTGTTACGCTGTGGTAACTGCCCTGGGACACTCACCTGGATATACACCATACCCACAGTGCCTTAAGGGTCGTCAGTCCCATGAGATCGGACCCAGCACTGTGGGCATGGTTTGACATAAAAATTTCCCCTCGCTTGACCACGTCAGGTACTCTAGTTTTACGGGTGGAGTGGCATGCCGGCCAACTCCACCCTCCATCAAGTTAAAAGAGCGGTCAATTCAATACTCCAAAACCACGCCAAGGTCGTCAACGAAAGAAGAAGGAGGGAAGAGGGAAAATTTAGAGGAGGAGGAGTAAAGGAGTGAAAGGTCCCAATGTTCAGTTGGATCCACAGCAGAGAGAGTGGGCATACAGGGGCATACTCCCTCTGCAGTGGATCCCTAAGCCCCCCACCTCGTCAAGGAGTTGGGATCAGGGGGTTCATAAAGGTGTACTGCTTTGCTTGTATTTAAATTTGTATGTCATTGTTGCCAGAGGTTTAGCCTTCGTTACGTATAGCCAATCATCCATCGAGAAAGAGGGAAGAAATGCTGTCATAAGTTACGTAACGAGTGCGTTCGAAACCTTTTCTCTGAGTAAGTTGGCCCGTCTTCAAAAAAAGTCACTTTTACATTATAAGTACCAAATTTATTCAACCTACGTAGTGCAGAATATACACTCAAAATTTATGTGTTGATATAATATATAATATGTATTCTGAATAAGCGTTATATTTATGAAATGCATAGATAAAAAGTTATTGCGAAAAAAACCGTGTTACAGAGGCCCTGAATCTCATAGTAGTGGGGTGGCAACACTATGTCACAACCTGGCAGGAGGGCCCCCTCCCACCGGCAGGCCCACAGCTCCAGCCCCATCCACTCAATTTACAAATGTCATGGCGACAGACGTCTGCTAGGTCTCTACCTTCTGGGTCTTGGTTGTTTTACGTCGGTGAAAACTGACAATATGGTAAGATATTGAATCCTAATATGCGTATTATTTAATTGATACGGGGATTTTACTGTAACAAGTAAAGACAAAGCAACATAGAAACTATACTATCTATATTACAACCGTAGGGTAGGCAGCTAGGTACCAAATGCAGCCTAGCCCGTAATAGCCTAGTTTTAATGTTATATTTATCATTATCAGATTTTATGAGTCAGGTAGGGTAAATAATGGTAGGCTATCTTAAACAGGCCCTATTTGGTCAGAAAACTAATATTGTTTATCGTAAACATTATTGGAGGATCGGTATTTTTTGTTGACAACAGAAGCAATCCGCTGTGGCCTAGACTATGGCAATTGACGTTTTCCTGTTATTTTACTTACTGAACAAGAATTTAAAGTAATATTTGGTAGATCTAGGGTACCTATCCGCTGCGGCCCAGACTATGCCAGTTGCGGTTTTTCTATGCAGTTTTACCTACTGAACAAGAATTTTAAGTAATATTGATTCGGACTGTAATTAACCCCCAGGGGCCAGAAGCACTCCGCACTGGATATTAAAATAAATAATCACCTACATGGAAAGAGCATGTGAAAAGCAATATAAAAAGTATAGTCATTATATGAGAGATTGAACGGGGTGGAATTAAATGAGCTTGATCAGTTTTTACCTCGAATTTTTCCTAAGTCGGGAGAGGTGTTTCCTCTACGGTAATGTTTACTTTTAATGAGCCCTCTAACTTACTTTCTTACGCAAACAAAAGCAGTTCCAGTTACTAATTATTGGCTGAGAGGTGTGACAGTAGGTAAAACTGCATAGAAAAACCGCAACTGCTATAGTCTGGGCCGCCACGGATAGGTACCCTAGATCTACTGGTAGGGAGAATTAAACAGCTCGGCATGGCTAACTACCGTTATTTTTTGTCAGTCGACTGTAATTAACCTCAGAACTATGTTATTGGATGCTGGCCATCGTGGAATGCTATCGCTCATGCACAGTATATTATAAGGGGAGCCTTTGGTAAGAAGTGGAGTTTCCTTGGCGAAATGACAGCCTACTAGTTTAGGTCAGGTTAGTATAGTTCTTTTTATAATAGACTAGATTTCCTTAGCCAATCCCTTATTGCACATGTGGCTCCCATATGCTCTGCGTAAGGAAGGAACCATTCAGTTGGAAAAATAGTTTTCCTGTCTTACCTACTATTTGAATTGAAGATATCCTACAGTTATGGGAGACAGCAGCGAGAAAACAGGGTTTTTTGGATGGGGAAACAAGACGAAGGCAAAGATGTACAGTAATTAACCTAACCTAACATGACCTAGGACACCAGGGCCTTATCTTAGGGGCTCACCCTCCCTTGGGGCCCCCTCAACCTAACCTAAGGCAATGTAAATTTCAGTAAACAGGATTGAGACATACCTTGTTGTAGGATGCTAAAGCCCTTGGTAAATCTAAGTACCTAATACCTAACTCTACATGGTATTTCTATGGAAATTAGTTTCCTATAATACATGGGTTGCTCATTAAGATTTTACCATTATTTTTAGGAGGTTAAGTGCAATTAACCCTCGGGGGCTAGTACTAAAGACTGCGAAATACATTTGGTGCCCCAATCCTTAGTGGCTGTCGTATTTGGGGAACATTCCTTGCAGTCCGCACAGAGTTATTGCTTAGAATTACCGAGGCCTTACCCGGCTGGGGTCCCCCCCTCTGGATCCCCCATTTTAATTTTAATTCAAATAATAGCGGTACAATTAAACCTGTTAATTCTAAGAAAGCGTTCCACACACAGATATTGTTCAATAATAAAGGGTTTTTATGACAACTAACGAATGATGTATATAATGCAGTTGTACAGGTTTATGTAATTTTAGAAATTATAATAATTACAAAGAAGATCAACAGTAAAGTATGCCTCTTTTTTGGATGATTTTGAAATTTTTGTTAGTTTTGTTTATGTTAACACTGTTGCATAGGTAGAGCTGCTGTCCGGTTGTATGTTGGTTTCTCCACATGCCTCCTCCCTTTGGTGACATGCTGTGCCCAACTTGCATGGGAGTCTGAATGATACCCAATGAACTCCCATAATGTTACAGCATGTGCTTTAATTTACACCGGTTTGCTGATACACCATTTTACTGACTGCCACTTCAGTTTGTGTATTGGTTTTCAGCATGAAGGTATTGTGTAGCAGTAGCTGCAGCAATAGTCATACTAATTTACTATTACCTAACAATGGAAAAGGGTATATGTGATGCAGTACAAGTGAGATAACTTGAGAAATTTACCAAAATACGTGAGAATTTTGCCATCTTTTGTTTGTTTTTTTGCTCATCCCTGAGGGGTAACACTAATCAGGGCATCCTGTGCCTTTTCTGTGTAAAAACACAAACAAAAAAGATGATGTAGACAAGCCCACCATGGCAAACAGGTCAAATCCCTCTCAATGAGACAAAATTGTTCAAATGAAAATTCATCAATCTTTGGGTCAGGCTTGTCTTCCATTCAACTACTAATAAGTCAATGGTAGATTGGTTACTGGCCCTAGGGAAAAGGTCAAGCTTTTGAAGCTAAGCAATCAGCTGAGGGTGCCCCTCTCCCTGATATTTATCATCCTGAACCTATTCTTACAAAATTGCATTTCACTCTAGGGATGTTAAGAAAATTCTGATAATCTAGATAGCTGGAGTGGAGAAGATCCTGGTGGTTTCATCCCTTTGTTTTTTAAGAAAGTTTCTAGGGTGTTGTCTCCCAGAATTAGTAGATTCTATAGATATTTATGTCGATGTAGTATCTCGTGGACAAGCAGAAGCTTAGTCCATAATACAGGACCTGTTCTGAAGAGTGACATATCTACAGACTGTGGTAACTACAGGATGCAGATCGGTACCTGTGATGCTCTTTTACATAGACTTGACATTCCATTTGCAAGGGAACCTAGAAATTGGGTTTTGAGTACGGAACAGTTCAAATATGTACTACATTTTAGTGCTGCTATCAGTTTATTAAATCACAAGGTACTTATGTAATAATGAATTTCAAAATCTTGAAGCGAGTCCAAATGTTTTAGGATTACTACTAAAAGATTTCCTTACTGGTAGGCACCAGAGAGTTACTATGGATGGGATCTTTAGTGAATGAAGGCCTATTGTGTCTGAAGTTCCACAGGGCAGTGTTCTTGGTCAACTGTTATTTTTAATATCTACAAGTGATGGTTTTTGGCCTAGAATACAAGGTGGTTCAGTACGTATGCCGATGAGGCAACGCTTGTAGGTGTAGTAAAGTCTCCACTTATGAAAAATAAAGCTGCCCTCAGCCTAAGCCTAAATTGGGGCATAGACTGGTTCAGGGAATGGTGGTGTCAGTAGCGTACGAGGCTGAACTCAAATGAAATTAAGACACCATAGATTAGCAGATCTCGTACAGATTTCCCACCCCATCTTCCTCTTCGGATAGATGGAACTTTGCTGAATGAGTCTGAAGCTGTACTATTCTAGGTGTAACTTTTGACTCTCGTGTAACTTTTGAGAAGCATTCGATAAAGTTTCAGCAAATGCTGCATGAAAGATAGGTATTGTTTGTAAGGCATCATATATTTGTAATAGTGATAAAATCAATGCAACAAGTTTTAGGTCATCCGTACTTCTTTTACGGGAATACTGCTCTCTGATGTGGATGTTTGGTTCTGCCAGAGATTTATTTGTTTTAGATAGTTTTTCATGGTGGTAGGTTTCTATATCCTAATAGGTGGAAGTTATGACTTGGAACACCAATGGATGGTCTTGTTTGTCCCTTTTTCATTAGTTGTGTTTCAACAGAGATCTTTCACATTCACAATTGATCCTTGATTCCCTTTAATCTGCCGAGAGCAACCAGATTCACTGAACAGCAGCACCAATATGCAGTAAATCTGCCTCGCTGTCAAACTTCTCAGTTCCAGAGGTCCTTTATTCCTCACACCGTTGGACTATGGAACAGCCTCCCAGAGGATATCATGCAATTGGAACTTCAGACATTCAAGCTAAGATGCAGTGTAGGACTACCCCAATATTATTCTTACTATTCTCCTTGCAATTTAATACATTATTTTTTCTCTCTCTTTTTAATAAGAGATCTTGTCATTTTGTATTTCCCTTGAATACTTCCTCTTACTTCTTTATAATGAACACCCTATTCTTTTGAAGCTTGAAAATCAAGTTAATAGCCCCTGTAGACTTGTTCCATATGAATAGGTTTCATCTACTGAATATGATAATAATAATAGTAATAATGTTAACAATTTGTACAGCCTTTTGTATCCTGTCTGGTTCTTGGAGGGCTAGGATATTCCTCTTGTTCATGTGTAGAAGTTTATGGCAAAAACTCAGAACGCATCAGTTACAGACAAGAGATACAAAAAATTTTGGGTTCCATCTGAAAACTTGTTAGCAGGAAGCTGGCAGAGATGCTTTTGTGCCCAGTATGATCCTTTTGGTACTATCTAATGAAAACCTGGCCTCACAGACCAGCATGTTTGGGTCTCTTTGTAGCACTGACAGGCTCAAGCAGTTTGTTTCAGATACCTTTTCTTTCTGACTTGAAGCAATCAAGTGGGCATAAAGTTTTTCCTGTGAGGATGACAGTTGTCCAGTTCAGAGCAGAGTACATGAAACTAGGGATATCAGCTCCTCTGTAGTCATTTGGAGCTAATGAGGATGGGTATCTGGAGGCATTGAACTAGCCTTATGTCATTTTATCTTTAGGATATTGCACAAAATCCCTAGAGCCCTTCTTAGGACCTGTTGTGACTCCTCAATAGGTTGTGTAGTCTCCAAGCTACTGTGGACAATAGAGTACTATTCAGATGGCCGGAGGTTGTATGGGTGAGCAAGTAGCTTTCTCCCTTCCATTTCTTCCTCAGCAAGGCAAGAGCTAGGACAAGTATTTGCTAGACAAGCCAATGATGCTGGGAGACTAAACAATCAGACATGCTGTCCAAAACTTCGGCTCTTAATAGGGACTCCCTCCATTCTACATTTTAATCAGTGGGGGGCGGGGGATGTAGGTTGTGGTAATGCTGTCATCTAAACCAATCAATTTGTGATTGACGCAGATGCCAGCTGTCTTCCAACTTTGCTACTCTATATGTAGGGTAGCACTTTTTTCTCCAAAGTTTTCTTAGTGTGAAAGTTCTGACACATTTCACCCTGGGATAGGACCCCTCTGTTTTGCATCTAAATTCAGATGTTGTAGGAGGTAACTGGGCATTGCCTCCACTTATTCTTGTGGCTATGAGCATGACATTTCAGGATGGAGATTCTACTCTCCAGCCAGTAGAAAAGTCATCATCCTCCCATTCAAGGAATGAGTTTTTACATGAAAGGCAATGGCTTGTTTTTACTTACAAATGAATCACAAATTTTAAAAACTTTGTTGTTCTAGTGTATACAAATTAGTCTTTTATCATAGGCCTACCTCAACCACCTCACAAAGCCCCTAATGCTAAAAGGAAAACATATGTGATTGTATCACCAGAACTCTCCCACCTACCTCCACTACCTTATCAAGTTTCAGTGACATATACAGTAGTACCTCGTACTTCGAACTTAATCCGTTCCAGAAGGCTGTTCGAAGTATGATTTGTCTGAAAAATGAAACAAATATCCTCATAAGAAATAAAGGGAATCAGGATGATTCGTTCCAGCCAACCCAAAAAGTCTCCCTTTTCACATTTTTTTCTATTATTAATGTGTTCAAAAGTTAAATTAAGAGTGTAAATTAATGAAACAGTACGTTATATGAAGTAAAATTTTCTCAATTTTATTTTTTCCGTGTACGATTTGCGAACTGTTTGGTAAGAATGGCGCCGGCCGGCTGGGGTATGGAGGGAGGATAGTAGGGAACCCTTTGAGCAAACCGAACTGGTTGCAGTATGCAAAGGTTGATAACAAAACACATTTTATTCACATTAGGTATAAAGACAATCAAAGGAATCGATAGTGTGTGTGTGTCCGATTGTGTCTGAGAGAGAGAGAGAGAGAGTAATCAGCGTGTTTACACTTGCTTCTTAAGTGCACGAAAGAGATTAATTATGCCACAATACATCAACTTACTGTTGGCAAACGGCAGACTTTTAAAACAAACTTGAGGATTCTGCAAAGAAATAAGTAATAAGTCAAGAATGCAAGAAACGGAAAGAGAGATAAAATAACTTTTCACAAGGAAGCCGCTTAAACAAATAATTGAAGGCATGCTGAAGCTGAAAGCGGCACGTTTGTTTATTACAGAGCTGAGTTACTTTTACAGTGGTAAAAACTCGTAAAAAGCAATTATCACAAGAGTGGTATTTTGCCGTAACAAAAATAAAACTGATTTGGGCAGATCGAGTTTAAGTGAAAGAAATGGGCGAATACTCATCCCAGATCAGCTGATACGTCAATGGGAAGCAGAGCCGTTCTCTCTCTCTCTCTCTCTCTCTCTCTCTCTCTCTCTCAGCGCACCGAACGCTGACTCGAGCAAGCGTTTTTTTTTTTTTTTTTACTGTATTGCATTTGTTTTCATGTTTTATCATTGTTAAATATATTGTGAAATTTAATTTTTTATGTGAATTGGTACTGCTTTTACATACATATTATAGTAAAGAATTTACTGTCTCTTCTTTCCTCAACAATACCACGACGCACGATAACTTAAAATTATTCATTCATTATTCCTAAAAAATATAAACGCTCCCTCCCTCTACCTCAAGTTAGCTGTGTATCACCGCAATGACGGATGATTTTGTTAATAATTTGTGCTAATTTTTATTGTGAAAAGCTTTGTTCTTTCATTTACTATTTTGTTAGTATTGTTCAACTCAAGGTCCAAAGAGTATAGGAGTTCTTGTCAGCGCTGACCCAAAATAAGCTTGTGTGCAGGTCGAGAGCGTGACGTCAACTCAACCTCGCCTTAGGCTACCACAAGGAAGGTCCTTTATTAATCCAATGGACAACAGAAAATACTATACGTGTTGGCCGATGCTCTACATCTAGTTAAGCTTTTTAGAAATAATTCTCTTGACCATGGATACATATTGCCGGATGGTACAGCTGCCTCAGTGTTCCTTTACCCCGTCCCCTTCTGTTTCATGATAATGGTCTGGTAGCAGCAATGCACGGTCTAGATATCTGGAACGTGCAGCAATGAAGCCTGTTTGTCTTGTAACGACGGATGTGAACGGTCGAGCTATTGGATGCCAATGTTAATGTTTTCTAATCACTACTGTAGACTATGTTAATGATATACGAATAATAGTTCACATTACCAGTGAACTGAGTCAACGCCATCTTGAATGATGACTGAGTCGCTGTTAAACAAATAGAAAAATGGTATAGTAATAGAGCAATAAAAATAGCAATGGTAAAAATCATATTCAGTCCTTATTAACCATAATCGTCAACCTTTGTTCCATTCAGGCGTGGCTGTGCAGGCGTTTGCTGAGATCCTACTTTTGTTCATGGTAGATCATTATTAGGTGTCTATTTCAGAACGTTATTTGATGGAAATACGCTTTGGATTTACACAATCCATCTATTTATAAAGTAATGAAATTATAAACCGCAAATATCAAGACCTATAAATATAATTTCATAAAGGCAATTATGATAGCCATTGACAGGTTACGATATGGAAGGCTTTGGGGAAAAATTATAGACCAACTTTGTAACTCATACTTGTTTTTTATTCGAGCCACTTCTCACCAGAGTAGCCTAGATGGAAATTTCTCTGGCCGGTATTTAACTCGAGTTATCAGAGTAACAACACACCTTAACCACCCTGATGGACCCTATATACCAACCCAAGAGTGGATAAAAAGAAATAGTTTGCAGTCGATATGAGTTTTCATCTCGGCCTATCGTCTCGTGGGATTCGGGACTGGATTTCTTGTCGCTTCAGTCTTGAATTTGTCGACTAATGATGATCCCTTGGATTTGTCAGTTCAATGACTCCAAGATACATTTTTGCTATTTTTGCGTCCCATTAATTATTTTTCATTTTTAATAAAAATTTAATTGAAACTGAATTTGATTAGTATTTTGTGTGTGAAAATGAGCACCAAACTAATCTTGAAGGGAACATGTAGTTCAGTTGGCTACATCCACTATAATTATTTATTCTTTTTCATGTTTAACAAGCATTGTTCCTGATTCCAGTAATTGCAGCTTTGTGTTATCCTGACCCTTCCCAGATTAGAGCATCAGTGTCAGTTTTTGCTTTCCTTCTCGTTAGGATCAAATTAAATGAGTCGGTTTAGCCATCCTAATATTTCAACGGTGACATGACTATTCTTCCCCCAATTTTACAAAGCTCTGGAACTGCAGTCTAATAAGTTCTGTCTGCCTTTGCTTAAAGGTAAACCCTTGATATTTTAATAACTTGTTTCTTGTTCTTGATTTTTTTGGGAGGGGGATTTGGTTTGGTCATAGCACCTAACTCATTCATTCTCCTCTTGATTAGAAAGCAGCAGTACTTAGGTCTAACAGAATTTAGTGTTGCCCTTGACGTGGTAGCCAAAAGGCTTCTACAAATGATTAACCTGTTATTTAATTTTCTGAGTAAATTTGATTCGACTGGCATTTCACCAAGCTTAATTTTCCTTTCGAAGCAAAGAAATCCATTGCAACCTATTAAATATACTTAGAAGATGCAGATAAAGCTTCTGACAGCTCAGGATATAATTATGAGATGAAAGTGTTTATGAAAGTAAAGCAACAGGATGCAAAAACTTTTTCTTCCTTCTTTTGGTGCTTTTTCTATCAATCATGAGCATCTTAAGCAGTTCAACGCCAACCAAACCTACTTATGAGAAGTGAAAGACGTTTTACATACACACACACTGCACTGAACGTAGTGTAGAGACCACGAGGCTGGATTCTGCTGACCTTAGCCTAGGCCCATGTCTGACATCGGAATACCATTACTGACACTGACATAGTCTATGTTTTCAGCCCTCGAAAATTTAGGCCGAGGCCACAATTTACATGATGTATGTCATTGGTTTCTAGACTAAATGGCCAGATTCTTCTGACCTTGGCCTAAGCCTACATCATGAGCAAGACTTACAATGAATAACGCATTAACTTAATCTAGGATTCTATGTCCTTGATGATTTATTCTGAAGCCGCAATATATTTGATATATTTTAATAGATTGTTACAACCTCCCAGGTTGCAGTACAGGTTCTTTTTAGGCCTTAATATTCTCAAGGATTGCAGTCAGTATATGTACCTCAGTGACAAGGAAGGACGGAAACAGAAACTCAAGAAATCTTAACAATATTTATTATAAACTATAAATCAACCTTGTGAGATTAAATACACTTAATTACATGGATGTATCAACAAGAGAACAAATACCTGGTTCTCTGGATTTCACAAAATAACCTAAAGCTACTACACTAAACCCTAATCAAGAGAAAATTCCAAGAGAGAAAAACATACTTAATATATAACAAGTTGGATCCAAAATAAGGCTATCCAAAATCACCAATAACCTAATAATAATAAGGTAGAAAGAAGTAGGCGATGAAAACAAGGAAAACCTTAATATTCCTACCTATAACACAAGCTAAGCAATGTGGAACTCAGTCCACTAATACCAACACACAATTAAATGTGACAATATATACATGTAAACATATACATATATATACTTATAAATAATCAAAATTGGCAAAAAATGCACAATTTCACCTCGAGTGAAGTACCAGAAGAGGGGTTGAATTCTGGGCCGTGATCAATCCAAACTGCTACCAAAAGGGCAAGTACTGAACGCCAGGTACTAAAGGGCAACACTTTGTCCCGATACAAGAAGAACGATAATACGTCTTACCTGGTGGCAGCCTCCCTACTTGTCACTTAACGAGTCAAGTTGCTCTCACTCCCGTATATAGCAGCTGGACGAGGATGACACTGCAAGTAAATACAAAAATCCAATGCCGGGATACAGCGACGACACAGGTCCCGTAAAAATCCTCCGACGGGAACAAGGGGCAGAAACAGGGCGTCTGATAAACCCTCAACAGCAGCGTGAAGGTCGCAGATGACAACAACACCTGCATATAACAGCCGTGATCCAATGACATGCACAACAGACGTATAGTTGTGTCTTCCAGAATCCGTGAGGGAAATATCCAAGAGCGTGGTCCAAAAGGTAAGTATCCAAAGTCGTCCTCCAAATCAAAATAAATGCTGCGATGGGAAACAGCACTGGTGAGAGCTTGTCAAGACCCGAACTGCTGTTGACCGGTCCACCATGTCCACTCATCACCTTCTCAGTGTTTATAAACACAAAGCAAAAGAATAAAACAATTGTTAAAATGATAGTTCACTAATACACAAAGGAGGAGGAGGTGGCGCAAAAACACTGACTAAGCCACTTAACTTCACGGTAACGTAAGAGTAAACATACTCAGCAAAAGTTAACTTAAATGTAAACAAGACTGATTTAAGCCAACATAAGAAATAATAATTTTACGTTAACCTAATATGGATACTAAACATTGTTGTGCAGTGTTGAAGTCTCCGGGTATATAGATAACTAATTACTGAAGAGCAAGCAGCATTGAAGTCTCTAGAAATATGGACAACTATATACTTAACCCTTATTAGACGGGTAAATATATCAATATGCAACTAATCAAGCTGGGTAAGCTTTGAGGTGGGCTAGTTTACGAAAATGAATCAATAGAAAGAGAAAGATATGCAGGAATATGGATTACTACTTACTGGGGAGTAGCATTGAAGTCTCCATGAATATAGATAACTACTTACTGGAGAGCACCATAGAAGTCTCCATGAATGTAGATCACTACTTACTGGAGGCAGCATTGAAGTCTGCATGGATATAGATCACTACTTACTGGAGGCAGCATTGAAGTCTCCAGGAATATGGATAACTACTTACTTGAGGCAGCCTTGAAGTCTCCATGAATATAGATAACTATTTAACCCTTAAACGCCGACTGGACGTATTTTACGTCGACATTTTTTGTCTCTCGGGTGCCGACTGGACGTATTTTACGTTGACATACAAAAGTTTTTTTAAAAATTCGCGGAAAAATACTTTTAGGCCTACCAGCCGAAAACTCTTGAATCACGCGCCTTGGGGGATGCTGGGAGTTCACGGATCAAGGTGTTGTTTTGTTTACAATCGTTACGCAGGCGCGCAAGCGCGAATTTCTTTCTTGCCGCACTAAAAAGTATCTGTGACACATCTCTGAAATTATTTCGTCACTTTGACATAATTTTTGTACCATTTTAAATTAGCCGTTACATAGAGTATTATATATGAAAATGTGCGCATTTTTATGTAGAATACAACAAAAAAATACTCATGATTGTAGCTTTTATCAGTTTTAAGATATTTTCATATAAATAACGATAAGTGCCAAAATTTCAACCTTCGGTCAACTTTGACTCTACCGAAATGGTCGAAAAACGCAATTGTAAGCTAAAACTCTTATATTTTAGTAATATTCAATCATTTAACTTAATTTTGCAACTAATTGGAAGTCTCTAGAACAATATTTCGATTTATGGTGAATTTATGAAAAAACTTTTTCCTTACGTCCGCGCGGTAACTCTTCCGAAAATAATCATACATGCGATTGTGGTAATGTTTGCACCATTTTAAATTAGCCGTTACATAACGTTTTATATATGAAAATGTGCGCAATTTCATGTATAATACAACAATAAAATAGTTGAAGGTTGTAGCTATTCTCATTTTCGAAATATTTGCATATAAATCACGATAAATAGAAAAAAAACCACGTTCGGTCAAATTTGACTCTACCGAAATGGTCGAAAAACGCAATTGTAAGATAAAACTCTTACAGTCTAGTAATATTCAGTCATTTATCTTCATCGTGAAAGAAATTCGAAGTCTCTAGCACAATATTTAAATTTATGGTGCATTTTTAAAAAAAACTTTCCTTCCCTCCGCGCGCGGATTCTCCGCCACAAATCTCCGAAATGCGTAAGTCCCATTCTCGGAATATTTGCTCCGTTTCATATTAGGCATTTCATAGAGTTTTATATATGAAAATGTGCGCAATTTCATGTAGAATAAAACGAAAAATATTTGAAAGTTGTAGCTTTTCTTATTCCCGAAATAATTGCATATAAAAAAATATATATATATAAAAAATTCGACATTCGGTCAACTTTAGCTCGTCAGATATGGTCGAAAACTGCATTTGTAAGCTAATATTCTTACAGTATAGTAATATTCAATCATTTGTCTTCATTCTGAAACATATTGGAAGTCTCTAGGACAATATTTAGATTTATGGTGAATTTTTGAAAAAAATGTGTTTACGTAAGCGCGTTACGAATTCATGCATTATTTTGTGATAATATTTTCTCTGTGTTGCTTTTATCGTTTTACAATGTGTTATATATCAAAATGATCGCAATTTAGTGCACATTACAACGAAAAAAAAAGTAACTTGTTACCTTCAACCGTTTTGCGCACAGCGCGATTTGAATACAATTATATATGAAATTTCGTTTTTGCGCTATCATATATCGCATTATTTATATATGATAATGATAATTTTTTTCATTTCTGATGGTTGCATACTAAACTTCAAGCAATGACAAAAAAAAGAGCCAAAAATGAACTCTTAATCTTGAAAACTAAGCGCGCTGTGATTTTTTGAAAAAAAATATTTTTTCCGCTTACGCGCTCACTCTCAAACCCCTCCGGCATACGGGAGTCATTTTTTTATTTACCGCTCCGGCGTTTAAGGGTTAATGGAGGTAGCATTGAAGTCTCCAGGAATGTAGTTAACTACTTACCGGAGAGAGCATTGAATTATCAATGAATGTAGATCACTACTTACTGGAGAGCAGCAATGAGGTCTCCATAAATGTAGATCACTACTTAGTGGAGGCAGCATTGAAGTCTCCAGGAATATGGATAACTACTTACTGGAGGCAGCATTGAAGTCTCCATGAATATAGATCACTGCTTACTGAAGAGAAGCGTTGAAGTCTCCATGAATGTAGATAACTACTTACTTGAGGCAGCATTGAAGTCCCCAGGAATATGGATTACTACTTACTGGAGGCAGCAGTGAAGTCTCCATGAATGTAGAGCACTACTTACTGAAGGCAGCATTAAAGTCTCCAGGAATATGGATAACTACTTACTGGAGGCAGCATTGAAGTCTCCAGGTATATGGATAATTACTCACTGGAGAGAAGCATTGAAGTCTCCATGAATATGGATAACTCCTTACTGGAGGCAGCATTGAAGTCTCCATGAATGTAGATCACTACTTACTGGAGTCAGCTTTGAATTCTCCAGGAATATGGATAACAACTTACTGGCAGTAGCATTGAAGTCTCCAGAAATATGGATAACTACTTACTGGAGGCAGCATTGAAGTCTCCTGGAATATGGATAACTACTTACTGGAAGCAACATTGAAGTCTCCATGAATATAGATCACTACTCACTAGAGGCAGAATTGAGGTCTCCAGGAATATGGATTATTACTGGAGGCAGCACTGAAGTCTCCAGAAATATGGATAACTACTTACAGCAGGCAGCATTGAAATCCCCAGGAATTTAGATTACTACTTACTGGAGGCAGCATTGAAGTCTCCAGAAATATGGATTACTACTTACTGGATGCAGCATTGAAATCTCCAGAAATATGGATAACTACTTACTGGAGCCAGCATTGAAGCCTCCATGAATGTAGATAACTACCTACTGGAGGCAGCATTGAAGTCTCTGGGAATATGGATAACTATTTACTAGAGAGAAGCATTGAAGTCTCGAGGAATATAGATAACTGCTTACTGGAGGCAGTATTTAAGTCTCCATGAATGTAGATCACTACCTACTGGAGGCAGCATTGAAGCAGAAACCAGACTTTTTACTTCATTGTTGAAAGTTAATATAATAAAAGTATATCACCAATTTGTCATGTCCTGATGTGATCCATGTTTGTAAGCATCTGTGATCACTACGGTAAGTATCTTGTGTATCCTTTGTGAGCAGTTACTTCTGTTCTTGCTAAGGAACTCGACATTATTCAGGTACTCATATATTACAGCTTTATTAAACTTTGCAGTCTATTGCTTTAGTGTACTCATCTAATTTGAGAGACCTTACTCTGGCAAGTGGCCTGACCCTGCTGTTCATATAAGGCATTTTCTGCCTAAGTATCATTGAGCCCTATCAAGAGGCATCTTTGTCTCTTCCCCCAGTTGGCTCCTATCAATAGAATCTTCAGTCACCCAAGCATAAACATGGTTTGTGTCTCCATCCTCCATGCATTGCAGTAAGACAGGATGTCATAATAAAGTAGTCCTTTTATGAACTCCTGTCTTCTATCAGAGCCTTCATGTACCATCAACAATCACAGGCTGCACTTGTGCCCTTCAGTGGTATCTTCAACTGATATTTTTACCTCTTTTCTCCCTTCCAAATTGTCCTCTTTGTTTGCCGCAATCCTCTTCAAGTGAAGCCCTGCACTGATAGCGGGGCAGGTGCAGTAGGATATTTTTCTGTGTATGTCAAGTTCGTATGACTGTAAACTCTTTGCCTAGAGGAAAACTATTTAATGGTAAGTTGGTTTGTAGAAAATGTTTTATCATGAAAGCATCATTTTTCCCAGACAACTAAAGAATGGGAATTCCTGGTCCATCTGAGCCTTCTGTTAATAGTGAATGGTCATCCTGGTAGGGTCAGCAATGCTTATACTGACGAGTTTTAATACCTTCCTTTCACACTATTTATTAGGAGGTTTGTTTCACAGGTTAGTGACTTATCCTAATTTCAGTAATGATATGCTCTCTGTCAATGCTGGTTTCAGTGATATGCTGTCTGCCTACTCTAGTTCTTAGTAAGTAAAATTAAGAGGTGTGAGATTTTTATGACTGCTTGCTCCTTTCTTTCTTTCCATTGTATAATTCCTTCTGTGCTTTATGTATTTTTGTTTTCCACCATGTGTATGCTTACTTTATCACTGGGAGTGTATTCTTCTCAGCTCCAGAGATACTGGTTTGTATCTAGTTTCCTCAGAAAAATAATCCACATAAGTTGGTGATTTCCATAGCAGGTGGAGGCCACAGCCGTCAGTAACTTTTCATGGATGAAATAGCTATTTGGTTTGTCTGCTCATGGCAATGTTCTGGCACAAGTGAAAATAGGGGGGTTTTTCCATGAAGCAATATCAAGATTTGTACACTGACAAAGTCAGTTGTTATCTTTCAAGTTTTGCAAAGCTGTCATTTGTAAAAAAAAAAATAAAAAAAATAACAGTTCTCATTACTACTTTGTAACTGTCAAATTATTAACATAATTACTACTTTGGTTGTTTCCACATAATAGATTGTTTTTCTTTTGTACAGTTTTTAACAGAAAGCATGATTTCATTGTTATAAAGCTTTCTGCCAAAGAGGAAGAATTTAAGGTGGTGTGTAGTATACAGTGTAACAGTAGTAAACAGTATTCAGTCTTACAGGAAGGTATTGTGGCTCTGAAATGGCATTTATTATACCCTGTGTTTTATATCTGTTCACTCAGTTGACCAAAGTGTTAAATAGCTGGTCAGAAGCAAGAGATTGGATCTTCCTCATATAGTTCACTCTCTCCCCTCCATTACAAGTTGATTGTTTTTGCCCCCACAAATCTTTTTGTACTTCGCTGAAACCCAGTTTGCAAATCTATAGTTCATTAATCCTTGGTGTACTTTTGTACTCATTTCAAATGTTATAATATTGCAATAATGATCATATAATTTTGTCATCATTTTCTTTGAAATATATGTTTTTCATAACAGATTGTATACAGGATGTACCTTTACATTTTTCCACCTCACAGTTATCCACAGACTTATTCTTCTATTGAATTTATACTGTTGTTCCAACATTTTTACTTCTTTTCTATTTAATAGTACCATACAGTCATTATTTTGCTAATATAATATTGAAGATGCTTCATTAGAAATACGTATGCACATCTTTACAAGGTCCCTTGAAACAGTTGATGATTCTTTTCAATGGCAGGTTCCGTTCTAATGTATTTCTCACTATATAAAAATCCCTGAAGTGTTTCTCATTTCGCAAGTCCTACCGGTCTTCAAAGTGTTCACACTCCCTTTTAATACATCCAAGAAGATATGAAAGACTAGAGGTTATGGCTGTGTAGCTGCTAATGTGGTTTTAGTACTAACTGCTCTGTTTAAGTTTCACTTTCATCTACCTCAGTTCTAAATGGTTTCGTTTCTTTGGTTATTTAATCTACGCCATCAGCCAGTAATCTTATTATGACTACTATCACTTGCATTCCCTACTTAAAACTGTCTGGACGCTTATGTAGTTTCATACATGATCTGGTTTTTCAGGTTTTTAGTTTGTGCAGTATATTCGTGTTCTGCCAAATCTGTATTGTGTAATATTTTCTTGTTAACTCTCAGCTCGCCCAGTGAGAGAAAGTTTGTCCTAAATTCCAGTGTCACTTAACACTTGATATTTTCATGTCAACTGCTTACCTGTTGCATCCGTAAGTTTTATTTTCACGACTGCTACTTATCCATATTATCATCTGTAATATCACCTGCATCTTGGTTTTCCCCTTCCGTTACTAAAGACTCGGTTACTTTCCCCGGCCTGTTCCCATCTAGCCTCCCATGCTGCCAGCTATTATTGAATGTGCATTTACGAAACCCCTTTTTTGTGACGTCAACATTAATGTAGCTACATATCTAGTACCAATGTTTAGTTCCTGGTTATTCAGTAGGTCCCTTACCCATATATTGGTTGGAAATATTTTTCAACATGTTAGCTTCTTGGTAAACAAGTGCAAAGATTGACAAATTTCAGATTATATATGTAATTTAGAAAAGGTGTTTTGGTTTGTATGACACTATCAGTGGATGGAGGCTTTCGACTGAGTTTTTATCCTTAAAAACCACATTGAATAAAGAAAAAAATTGAAATGCCCACATTTACCATTTAGTAATCAACTAGAAGGGTCAAACAGGCAAGAAGGCATGAACCCTTGTATGAAGGTGTTACTGTCTCGGTGCCATTTTTTGAGGGTTCACAACGGTTTCTATTGAGGTTGACAATAAAGGGTTATGTATGAAATATCTTTTCAAGAGTTTATCCTGTAGTTTTTCCACGGATAACTTAAGAATTACTAGTAGTATTTTTTTTTATCTCTGCTTGCTATGCTTTGTCATCATTTTTTTTATTTGCTGTGCTATATAAAACCAAATATGAAATTACCTTTATTCCAATAAATTCATATAGCACATTCTATGAACTCTCAAGTATTTCAGAATTCTCCTTCTAGCAATTAGGAAATTAACTTCTTGACTAGCATTAACACAATCACTCCTTCAATTTCTTAACTGCAAGAGGAATTCTGGAATTGTCAATTAAGTAAAAAAAAAAAAAATTATGTAGCATGGTACGTGTGGTAAACGTTTTAAAAGTAAAGCTTATTAAAATGTGTAAAAGTTCCACAATTTCATAGGGAAATTAGAACATTGGTTGTATCTTTTATAACATTTTGAGGAAATAAAAGCCATCAATTAATGCTTTTTTTATTTTACCATATACATTTTTTCATTAATCTGAACCATACAGGAATCATACTCTCCTCAATACCAGCATGGCAATGCCTCAAATGGATTAAGTCAGCAGTAGGCTTTACAACCAGTTGAGAACAGACTCGAAAAGCTGTTCTAAGCTAACGGCTTGACTGTCAAGATGGAAAACCTTTAAATACTTCCTCATGCAATTCACAGATATATTCTCTTCTCTGTCACTTGTTAAAATTACTGCTAGACCATTTCAAATCAAGAAATTTTGTGCAGGGAATCCACGAGGTTGGGTATTCAGGTACAGCTGCCATTAGTGACTTTATGGCTGTGACTTCGTACGACACCAGAAACTTCACTTGACATGTGGCACCTACAACTATATGAAATTTAGGTCTTGAGAACTGTAAACCACTTATGTTATATAACCTGAATTTAGTTCGTGTAAAGTATTAATGGCCAGGAAAAAATCTATTGCACTTTTAAGGATTGTGTGTGAAAATCTATGGTGTTTAAACGTATGTTTTACTTTGAGATTTTCAAATCCCTCCCTCCCTCCCTGGTCTTGTTACAGAAAACGGATATTACTGAACCTTTCATAGAAAATTAGACATGAAGCTTAAGGCGTAACTATGCGCAAAACGGTTGAAGGTAACAAGTTACTTTTTTTTTCGTTGTAATGTGCACTAAATTGCGATCCAATGGATAATATTTTATTTCAAGTTATCCTCCAGTCAAGTTCCATAAAAAAAAACAATTAATTACACCATGCCACACACAGTCATCCCAAAAGCAGACAAGAGACCCAAACACTTTATACATAAATCGTATTATGGCCCAACACCATTTAATGTAAGTGGTTGAATCAGGTAAATGGTCAGAGACATGCAAAGCTACTGTCCTCCTGCCTCATTCTTCCTCCCCCAGCAAGGCAGCAGGTCGGACTAACGTCAGCCTTCACCGTACATGTGGACCACCAGGCCACTTTTATGTCTGTGCAATAACACCTTACAAAGTCAATCCATTGCACCTGATTAGAACATTCCTTTGGTTATTTTAGTTAAAATGTCATATTAAGTTTTCAAGCTTCTACATTTTGCAGGACTAAATCTAAGGAAATTCACATCACTCTTCAGAACGGGGCTAAAAACACTTTTATTTTCCTCATTAATTACAAGACAATGAAAACTAATTTTATACTGACTACCAAAAGAGGGCTGCAAGACTACAAATGATTTAATACTACTCAACAGTTATAAGACCACAAAATCTTTTGTTTCTTATGATCTTCAAAATGGGTCTACACGCCTATAATAACTGCTACTAAAACTTTAATGCTAAACAAGACAACAGCCAAAGAAATTAAATTCATATTATTCCTTCGAACAAGCCAAAAATTCAAAATGATAGTTTCACTTGATCACCAGAGGAGCTACACTTAAAACTACGGTTTTGTGCTAACTACCTGAATGAGGCTAAAGAATAAATTACATTCCTTTCCAGTTTTTAATTATGCACTTCATCTGTTACTGAACTCCTCATTCATGGGAACTACAAACCTCTGTTCTTCAGAGGGCTATTAAGCAAAAATATCCAGAACTAAAAACTTCAAGGCACAAACCCACTCTTTAACGGACCCTTTCGGGGCAAAAACAACTTTCGATAACTGACCTTTTCAGGGAAATATCCTCCACAACTAACAAAACTAAAGGAAAATATCTCCTTGAAACAGACTTTCCAGACAAAAATACAATAAAAAAAAAAAAGCGATTATAGAAAAATCTCATAACAAATAAATTCCACTTTCTGGGAAAAACAAATCCCACAAATGAAGAAACTTTGAAGGCAAATACATTTCACTTGTCAAAAATAAACATCCAAAACGAAGGCTTTCTAGGCAAAAAGCTTCTTTAAACCGACTAACATTATATGCTACAACCTCTTGCTAACATACTCAGTACATAAATTCCAAACTAGCACAAACTATGGATAAAAATCTTCCAAAAAAATTTTCTTAGACAAAACATTCTCAACTCTTACTTTTCAACCAAAAACTTGCCAACGCAAGTGCTTAATAAGTGGGAAAAAAACCAAAATTTGAAAGTTTTCAGGGGAAAAAACCTCTCCTAAACTAACACACCTTTTACTAAGCAAAATGACAAACACCCAAAAACACTAGAAAGCAAGAAAGGAATCATGGACTTAGTGAAAAAAATCAGCTTGGGAGAATAGCAAAAGCAACCATCCACTCTAAGGTGGTTGAAAAAAAAAAATAAAATAAAAAGCGTTACAGGATTGAAGCGTGGTCGCTGACCAGCTTCCACCTCATCTACGCTTTAGATGCCAGATACCACAGATTCCTTGCATACACAATTTTCTAGTTTTTAACTGGTTTCCAGCTGGCACCATACGATTTAGCCAATTGTTAAGACCAAACATTTATTCTGCATATGAAAAATTGTATTTTTCATAACAAACAGTTTTTACACACAGGTAAGCGAACAGGACCACAACCAAGAGGGTCCCTTCGAACATTGTATACCCAAGGTCTTAGAACCTGAGCGTGCTTATCCTCCAATAATTAACAAGGATACGTATAATTGATATTTCTGATTCGGCCTTGTGACCCAGAAATAGTGGGTTCTCTTCCACTCAATGCAGACAATCAAGAACTTTTGACAACATACACAGAAGTCATCAAAATCATTCATGAGTAGAATGATCTAGCTGGAGAGTTTGTGGCTACTAGTTCAGATTTTCCAATGGGTCTTCAAGCCCTTGTTGGCCCAAGAAAGATGAAGGCATCACTGTGTTTGCCATGTTTTAAACATGCTGACTGACTTTTCAACCAGGTGAATTCTCTCTTCTCTGGACAAGACAATTCACTTTGGCATTTTAAGTTGCTTCTTCCACCACTTCCACAACACAAATGTTTCTATGTAACCCCTAGGGCTGCATTACAATCTAGACATATGGATCCAGACCTGGTTCAACTAGGCTGAGGCCTACCATTAGATCAGTTTAAGGTGGAGGGCACTGCCTTTACACACCAGAGTCGACTACAATGGAATTAACCAATTCTACAGCTTTTTAGGCAGTTTCGTGGCTTGATTTATGGTCAACAACAGGGGGGCAAAATCTCTTGTGCTTGCATGCCTAGCAACAGTGAGGAAAATGCCTCCATCCTTAGGCTACCGCAATTTGGCAGGAAGACTTCAGTATATTATATCTAACTTAACAGTAAGTATGGGCTACCTCATTGGCTGCTGAAAAGAGACTGCACTCTTTAAGGTCTCCAGATTTGTTGGCCCTGATTCTATCTTGGCTGTTCTAAGTTCTTTGTCTCTCTTTTCTAAGGAACAGGTTGATGCTACAGTCAACAGGAGAGCAGACAACAACAAATGTCTGGTCAACCAAGCTTTTTCTGTGTCATACAGCCCTTCATGTGCCAATGTATCTAGGCCTAGACCTCAGGCTGCCTCATACACTTCTCCCAAGTAACATCAAGCCTCAACAGGCCCTCGCAAGGCAGGGGGTGGGGTGGGACAACCTTCGCCCACTCCAGCTAAGACGACTCCTCAGCGGCATCCCTTTCTTCCAGACCCGGGAGAGGCAGAGGAGGAAGGCGAAAAGAGGGTGCCCCTCCCCAATCGCTGCCATCGGTGGGGGATGCCTGGCGGGCCACTGGGCAACTTGGCAGCAGCACAGAGAACAGACTTGGGTACGTAGAGGTTTAAAGGTGGGATATCTACTCCCCTTCGAGCTTCCTCCTCCTCCTCTCCAATCTTCCACTACGCCAAAGAACATAACATTCAAGACTCACTGAAGTATCGGGCTCTCCAACAAATGAGAAAAATTATGGAAAAAAGGAGCAATGGAGATAGTGCAGGATCATTCCCCAGGCTTCTACAGCCATGTCTTTCTGTTACCAAAGGCATCCAGTGATTGGAGATCAGTAATAGACCTGTCTACTCTCAACTTTTCATCAGAAAGACTTTGTTCAAGATGGAAACTCATCCGCACAGTTCTAGTAGCCATCAAGAAGTCCAACTTTATGCTCAAGAATAGACCTGAAGGATGGCATACTTCCAGATTCCAGTACACCGATCATCTCAAGTATTTTAGCTTCAGTCTGACAGGAACAGTAAACTGATTCAAAGTGCTTTGCTTCGACCTTACTATTGCCCACAAGTCTTCACCCTAGATTCTACCTGGGGTATTTCACATGGGATACACATCTTGAGGTACTTCAATAACTAGCTGATCCTGGCGAGTTCTTGAGTCAAGTTAATCTAAGACAGGGACCGTCTACAGGGAGTCCCCAATTAATTGTGGCATCGGTTAATGGACTTGGCTAACGACAATGTTTATCAGATTTTTGGTGCTGGTAGGCATTTTATTGGCGCCAATAAACTGGTTACTGGCGCCATTAAGCAGATCACAGACACTTTCAGCATTGTAAATGCCATTTGTTCAGTTAATGGCGATTTTCAGTTACCAGCACTCTGCTGATACCCGAACCCTCACCAGTAACTGGGGACTGCTACCTGTACTCCAATTTGTCACAGTTTAGGCATAGTGATAAATCTGGAGAAGCCATATCTTACATCCAGCCAAAGGATTCTTTGCCTGCACATGCTTATATACACAACAATTGCAAGGGTCTTCCCATTAAATACACGCATTGCCAAATTCAGGACCATTGTTCAGTCCTTCCTCTCCAGACAAAAGCAACCAGTAGCAGATTGTTCTAGGTCACCTGTCATCCCTGCAAAAGCTCACTCCTCATGGACGTCTAAACCTTCGATCCCTTCGACGAAGACTGAAAGAGTTTTGGTCGCTATCAAAGGATTCTTCCTTCTTCCAAGTTCCTCTCTCAAAGGAAGTGAGACAGGACTTCGCATGGTGGATGGACAGCAGGAAGTTGACGATAGGAAAGAGGCTTTCCTCACAGCGCAGCAACAGAAATGTCTGGCTATCTCAGGAAATCATCTACAGCCGCGTACCAAGAGAAATGGACTGTCTACTGTGATTTGTGCTGTATATGGGGTTTCTCTCCTGTCGGACTTCTACTCAACGAGTAGCAGACTTCCTCATATTCCTCTGTAGGGAGAAGCTACTTTCTGTGTCAGCCATCAAGGGCTACAGAGCTGCTATAGGATTAGTTCAATGTTTGAAAGGTGTAGAACATTCATCCCTATGGGAGATCTCTAAACTCCTCAAAAGTTTTGAACAGTCCTGTTCCCCGAGAGATCTGAAACCTAACTGGGATTTGACCCTGGTCCTTAGCAGCCTCACTTGTGTTCCATTCAAACCCTAGATAGATATTTTACCTTCCAGACTGTTTCTTACTGGCCTTGGCATCATCAAAGAAAGTAGGTGAACTTCATGGCCTTTCTTGTAATGTTTATTCTTGAACAGACTTTTCACTATGAATAACTGTCTGACTTACAAACTTCCTGAATCAAGATTACATACCTTGCCTTAAAACAACTCTTTCTCTGCCCCTGGTCTTGTTTCATACACCAGTAACCATATACTTTGCTGTACACTTTGTGTACAAGGCCATTCCCTGTTATCGGCGGACTCAGTTAATGGCAATCCAGTTTTACAGGGCTTGCCTAGCGCCATAAAATTGGCGATTTTCGGCACCATAATGCACTGAGTTATGGCGCCAATACATAACCTAACAGAGGTGCCACTTAACCAGTTATCGGTGCCAAAATCTAGTTATCAGTGCCATAAGCGTCATAAACCACCAAGTTTCGGTTAATGGCGATTTTTGCTTATCATCAAGCCTATCAGAATGGAACCCCCGCTGATAACGGGACAGCCTACCATATATTCACATATCAATAACAATGAACACTGAATTCCACAATCAAGCACTAACAAGACAACCATAACTTATCATGAATAAAGCTTGGAGCCCAAATTACTATAAACAGTATAGTACATACTGTATCTCAAATGCCTTATCACAAATTAACACAATGTCAAGCTCTGCTGTTACAGATAAACATATGCTGACTGCCAAACTGCAGTCATGAATTTATTTCTGAACACCAAATTCCACCAACTAACTTATGTATATTAAACTCTACTGCAATTAATTTCTGAATACCAAATTCTCCAGTCACAGGCAAAGTGCTAAATACAAAATAAGAAATTGCAGAATACTGAAGTTATGGTCACAAGCAAATTGCCAAGTATGAACTTCTAATACATATCTGATTATAAAATCCACTTTCACCAAATAACATCTAAACACCTATCACAACCAACCACTTTCTGAAATCAAACCAAATCTTCCTTGCTCACAAAAGAAATCCTTCTGGGAACAACCCATATATAAATACAAATTAAATGACTTGGGGAATCCCTTAATCATGATGTTCCAGTATGGTCTACCTGTTAGAATAACAAGATTAAGATACGATTAAGATATCTTGCAGTGCAAAATTTTTTTCCATCATGAACTAAAGGAATACGTACAACATTGAACATAACCTCTCACCAAAGCTTCCTAAAACCAAACCATTATTATTATTAACAAAGCTCATAAATGCCAAACTTAAATGTTCAACAATTCTCAGTCTAAGCATCACGATAAAAGGACTTCAATACATCCAAAAATATGTCTCATCCTAAACTAGATATCTTCTGTAGGCTATATAAATAAGAACTCCAACATCGTAAATTTCCAGTAGCTCAAAACTCTGAAAATACATACAAATTTTCATTGACAAACTCACATACACCTTGATTAGATAAATTTCAAATCTGAAAAACAAACTTCGAGCATACACCTTGAGCCTACTTTAAATAAAGTTACCAAGGATGAGTTATATCAACTGTAAAATCAGTTGTCATTCCAATGAATGATGAAGTTACTATTTACCAAGAGGACCAACTGAACTACTCTGTAGTAGGGAAAAGCTATACTAAGCTTTAATCTTAATACCATCAGTTAAGCTAGATAATAAAAATTTAATTGTTTCATATGCTCCAGACAATGAAATTCCTTTAGAGTACTACCATTAAACAAAAGCATCATTTACACCAAAACTTACAAGAAAGCCAGCAAACTCCTCAAGTCATTAAACCATCATAGTAAACATCTCCAAAACTGTCATTCAATATCGAGTAAGATTCATATTTAATACAATGTTATGAATTTGTAAGGTTTCTCACACACCTTGTAAAAACATGGTCATTGTGGTATTTATCCCTCCTTTGTCAAATACACAAATGAAATGCAGGCCTAAGACGAAAAGGTGTTTAATCCCCAAGCTGGTACCCCCTTTTGAAACAATGGCATGCAGCAGAAATATAATTAAAAGTCTACTGCTATATACTTGACTAAAAGGATACTTTTCAAGTCTCTAATTTTTCTGATATATAAAATCTATACTTTATGATATCTGGTTGGATAAAATCATATTCAATACTTCATAATTTTCTAAAACAGTTTCATGCAAACTACCATAAAAAAAATCATGTGAAATTAGACAGCAAAAATTGCAAATTCTGAACAAAGACGATAAACGACACTCTATAGGTTGACATTTTCCATATTACTTCACCAAATGTGCATAACAGTAATTTAAAGATAGGAATCTAAAAACTTTCAAGTAAGTTGTAAAATTTCAGAATATAAATTTACTCAAAATTACAACAACATATTGTTAAAAAATAATTAGGTCTTGTATACCAAGCATTTTTGCATCTGAATACCCTACATAATTTTTGTCAATTCACCATAATGAAAAGAAGCCAATCTTAGATATATAGAGCTATGAAGACAAAGCAAATATCCACAAATACTAAAGTCAGTTAATCCACACACCCTAAGGCAAGAATTGTCTGCTAAAAAGTGAAATATACATTGACTAACTCGTTGGAAATCAATAGAAACCACATGTCAAGCAAGTATTTGTTTATGTATGGAAGTACAGTCATAAGAGAGAATTTAAGCCCATGCTTATCTTGGTGTCAACCTTAAACCCCAACACCTCCTTAGACTTCCCGTACATATCTTACATTGGAAAAGGTCAGCAATTTTTAAAGTGACAAAGAAAATGGGCAGCCATCTGGTACAGCACAAGGGTAGTATGTAAATTATTATTATTATTATTTGTTTAAGCAGCTATTTCCGACTAAGTCCAGTCGGCTCCTTAATGCAGATAAAATCTATTAAAATTACCGTATTAAATAAATATATTTTTAGTCATTTAGTTTTTTTAAATAAATAAATAGATAAAACTTTACTGTAGACATTTAAAATAAATTTGTATGAATAAAAGTATTTACATATATTTTAATATATCTAATAAAATTATTTATATATGTTTTAATAGATCTATATCTGTTAAAAATTTTAAAATCTTGCAAATATTTCAGTCGTCATCTCCTAGATGTCCTGCATTTTAGCAGATGATCCAAAGTATTTAAGTCTAATATGTGAATACTTAGAGCATTCAATTAAAATGTGTTTCACAGTTACTCTGGTTTGACAGGTATCACATTCTGGAGGTGGCTGATTTGACATAAGAAAGCCATGGGTTAACCTTGTGTGCCCATTACGCAGCCTGCACAAAGCGACCTCATGGTTTCTCTGCTTCTGTAAAGAATTTTTAAAGGGAATGATGGTAGTCTTTACCACTCTAAGTTTGTTATTTTCAAGTGATAACCATTAGTCTTCCCAGATTTTATCTAAAATAAATTTAAAATAACTTTTGGAGTCCTTATAATATGTTTTGTACATTTTATTTCAATTTAATGCTGCTTCCTTTGCATTTTTATCTGCAATTTCATGGCCTTCAATTCCAACATGGCCTGGTGTCCAGCACAAGGATATCTTGATATTTCGAATGCTTAAAAAATGAATATTTTCTTGTATTGCTCTAATAGCAGGGTGATGATGATTAAAAGAATCTATTGCTTGAATAGCACTTTTTGAATCACTATATATAGTGTAATGTTTGATGGGAGTTCTAGCGATTTTATACAGAGCCAATGAAATTCCTGCCAATTCAGCGGAATATATGGAGCTATATTCTTGGCATTCTTCCCACGATAGTATTTTTCGTCTGTAATAACTGCAAACCCCACAGCAGCATCAGTTTTTGAGCCATCTGTATAAATGGAGATAGTATTTGCATGTATTTCTTGGTGTTCCAAAAAGATTTGTTTGACAGCGATACTTGGAATTTCATCATTTTTTAAATCGAATAACTCATGGCATACATGAGGCTTATTCCATTTCCATAAAGGTGTTGAATTTGGTAAATGGTTCAGGAATTTTAATGGTGGAATATTATATTTCTCTATGTATATTTTCAGTCGTATAACAAATGGGTAAAATGGTCGTGGTCCAATTCTTTTTGGAATGATGGTATTATTTATAATTCTACTCAGTTTTGATGGGTATCTTAATGTCCGCGAATAGAAGTTTAAACTATATTCGACCCTTCTTTGATCAAGTGAATACAGACCTGTTTCACTATACAGAGAAATAACAGGTGTAAATTGAAATGCACCCGTAGCATATCTCAAACCTGCATTATGAAGGGGATCTAATTTTTCCAAAGTACTGGCAGATGCAGAAGCGTATAGATGCGACCCATAATCAATTTTACTCAGTATCAAAGTCTTGTGTAAATAAAGTAATGTACTTCTATCTGAGCCCCACTTGGTATGTGCCAATTTCTTCAATAGATTTAGTACTTTACTACAGCTTTCACGTAGGTAATTAATGTGAAATTTCCAAGTCATCCGTTGGTCAAAATGCAACCCAAGAAATTTGGTATGCGTAACAAAATTAATTGGTTTATCATACAGTAGCAATTTCATTTTCGGTACATTTTTCTTATTTGTAAAAGTAATGGCTACAGTTTTACTTGCCGATATAGTGAATCCATGTGCAGTAGTCCACGATACGATAAGATCAAGAGATTTTTGTAGTGTGATTTGTCCTGTATAAATATCAGAGTGGATGATCCAAATGGCAAAATCATCTACATATAATGAACTCTGTACACCAGTTGGTAGTTGTTTTATAATATCATTAATAGCCATGATAAAAAGGGTGGTGCTCAAAACACTACCTCGTGGAACTCCTTCATATTGTGGGTACTCCTTAGATAAAACACCATTTATCTTAACTCTAAAAGTTCTTTCCTTTAAAAATTGTATTATGTTTAAGGGTAAAAATCCTCTCAGTCCAGAATAATGCATTTCTTTTAAAAGCTGATGATTCCATGTCTTGTCATAGGCCTTCTCCATATCAAAAAAGATGGCTGTGGCATAGCTGTTTGAAGCAAATGCTTTCCCAATATCGGTGTCAAGTAAAGTTAAAGGATCAAGGGTAGATCTTAGTTTCCTATATCCATATTGTGAAACGGAAAAGTATCCTGTTTTTTCAAGATACCAGATTAATCTGTTGTTAATCATTTTTTCAAACAATTTGTTAATGCTATTGGTCTGTAGCTATCTGT
Organism: Macrobrachium nipponense; assembly: GCF_015104395.2. Lineage (NCBI taxonomy): Eukaryota > Metazoa > Arthropoda > Malacostraca > Decapoda > Palaemonidae > Macrobrachium > Macrobrachium nipponense. The sequence continues at coordinate 16,780,159 of NC_087212.1, forward strand.
GTCATAAGGATCTTTGCCTGGCTTCAAGAATGGAAGGTCCAGTGCTTTCTGCCAATCTTGTGGGAAATATATTTCAATCCATATTTTGTTATATAGCTTTAATAAATATTGTAAACTGTTTGGGTGAAGGTGTTTCAACATTTCAAATGTGATCATATCTTCACCCGGGGCTGTATTGGAGCATGTTGACAATGCCGATAAAAGTTCACCCATGGTAAAGCAATCATTGTATGAATAATATTGATTAGTCTGAAAATTAATTGGAATTTTTTCCTCTTTTTCTTTAATGGTGCGAAAAGATTTTATTGACGAACCTTTGGAAATATTACTTAAATGTTACTTATCAGTTTACTATTAATTTTCAAAACTGGGACATGGAATCGAATGTGCTTTCCTAGTATTTTATGGACTTTTTTCCAGATCTTACTTAGGGGTGTATCTTTGCACACTGATTTTAGGTAATTACACCTAGATTTTCTTTGTGTTTCATTAAATATTCGTTTTGCTACAGCATATGACCTTTTATAATCTATGTAATCTGAATCGTTTCTCGACTTCTTAAATTGTCTTTGGGCTTTACTACGGGCCTTCTTTGCTTTTTTACACTCCTCATTCCACCAAGGAACTGGACATTTAATTTTTACTTGTGCTACAAATGGTATAGATGACTCTGCAGCATCAATTACCAGAACTAAAAACATAACCATAGTTTCTATGTCCAAATTATTATCCCATAATGGAACATTTTTCTTGCATTCACTAAAATCTTCCCAATTGGCTTTATTGACATTAAATTTATTAATTTATATCTCTCCAGTGAAATTTAGAATACTAATTAAAACAGGAAAATGATCGCTACCACACAAATCATCATAAGTGTTCCAAAAATATTTGTCTGCTAGATCTTGTGAGCACAAGGACAAATCTATGTGAGAGTAACTTTTTGTTCGTTGGTCAAAATTAGTTGGTTTGTCTTTATCTAATATATGGAGTTGATTATCTATAACAAAATCAAGTATCATGTTGCCTCTGAAGTTTGATTTTACATCATGCCATGATAAATGTCTTGCGTTGAAATCTCCTAGAAGTAGCATTGGTTGGGGAACCTTCTTGGCCAAGTCATTCAACTTTTCTAAATCTATATTATTATTTGGACTTAGATATACAGAGCAAATCGTTATAATTTCCTCTAGTTGTATCTGAACTGCTAAGGCCTTTATTTCAGATGAAAGATTATATATTGTGAAAGGTACATCTCTTCTAATGAGAATCATATTACCTTGCTGTTAGCAGGGTGAGGTTGATAACATGTGTAAAATTTATTTGTAAAACTGGAGGAAATAGGTAAAAATGTTTCATTGAGGCAGATACAAATTGGGCTATATTCATCAAATTAATTTAAGTAACTCTAACTTGTTTTTGTTAATGCTTCGAATGTTCCATTGCAATATGAATGAGGGAGTGTCCTTATTATTTGTAGAAGTGAATTTTACTTATTTTCGTCGGTCTTACGACCCTGAGCTGAAAGAACTGGGGCCACTTTAGTTTTTGAATTGGAACTTTTGATAATATTTTTGTTGCTGTACACAGGAATTTTGCTTCTAGCACCTTTTCTATAATCTGGTGGCATAGCATAGTATCGTACTAGTGACTTATATTGTTTGATGTTTGGTTTTCTTGTAGGTTCCTTAGATTTCTGTAAAGCTATTTCGTTTGAGTAATTTTCTGAAGGGTCTTTACTATCGGTGGTATAAACAATGGTTTCTTCTGAGCTGGTAGTTTTCAAACATTTACTATTTGGACTAAGAAGATTTTTCTCGTTCATAGGTGAGGATGATTCACTGTGTGTTCTAGGTCTCTTTCCTATCTCTGCTGGTCCATCTAGTTCTCTTAATATTTCCTCAATTTCTTCAGTATTTTGTAGTTTGTTTTTGTTACGGAATATCCTTGGAGATATATTTTCTTCTTTCTTTTGACATTTGTTAACAGAGATATCCTCTCTCTGTTCATCAAGACGATCATCTGCTGCAATGTTGGTCAGTGCTTTGAACTTATTACTTATCTCCAAATTTTCTTGATCTGGTAAGGGCTTCTTGGGAATACCTGAAATATACACATTCCCTTACATAAGCATGATGCGAACCATTACAGTTAAAGCATTTTTTAGGGTTGGAGCATTCATCACTACTATGCTCCAAGGAGCCACATTTAAAGCATCTAGGTGAGCCCAAAGACTTGCATCGTTTTGCTGTATGTTCAAATTTCAAGCAAATCTTACATTGTATAGGTTTTGGATGTTCTTCTTTAATTGCTATTCTTTTGTTTCCTATTTTCATATATGTTGGAATTGTTTGCTAGGAAAAAATAATTTTAGCTATCTACAGACTTTTTCCAGTTTTAACACTTTTTCTCTCATAAACAATAGCTGATTTAACATTGTGTTTTTGATCTTCTAGGACTTCTTTTAATGTTCCACACACAGATTCATATGTGTCATTTTCAATTCTAAGATTATCCAACAACATGGTTCCAATTCTAGTGTTATAATGGGCCTCGTCAGAAGCATTTACAGGTGAATTCCCAGTTTTGTAATTTCAAGTAGTTTCTTCGATTCTTGTTCAGATTTAGCCTTTACGATGATTTTGTTTTTTTCGACTGAGAATCGGGGATTGTCACAGCCAAGAATTTTCTTAAGTGAACGGTATATAACTAAGTCACTTAGAGGGGTTACGTCTTCGCTTATTTTGAGTGTGATATACTGGGACCACACTGGAGGAGAAAAAATATCTTCCATAGTTATTTTTTTAAATGTTCTCTTTTGAGATAGAGTTTTTGGGACGTATGGCTCTAAAGTAGCCATACTAGAGTTTTGGAGGGATTCCGTGAACAAGTCTTTTGAAGGAAGCATAGGGTCGTCAACAGAAATAGGGGGGTTGCCATATAACGAAAAAACTTCATTCATCCAGATATTCCCCATATCCACCATGGAGTCACACTTAGAGGTCGGGTCATCCCTTTAATTAGGGTCGTCCTAGGGGTAATTACGGTAATTACCAGATATACACCCTAACTCCAGTGCTAAGGCGTCATGATTTCCGTCGAGATCAGACCCGGCACTGAGGATAGGGTTTGACATTAAACTTTTCCCTCGCTCGACCACGTCAGGTACTCGAGTTCTACGGGAGAGGTGGCATGCCGTCCATCCTCAGCCTCCTTCAAATCCCAGGAATAATTCTAAGTCATGTCCAAAACCAAGCTAAAAGTCATCAACATAAAATCCATATCTTATAGGGGGAGGAAGCAGAAAGATGAAAAGCTTTTAGTATAAGGAAAAGGGCTGACTTATTTAGTTGGATCAACAGCTGGGCACCAAGGTCCAGCGAGAAAGCAGTTCCCACCGGGCATCAGAACCCAGCTGCTGAACCCTAAGCCCCCCATCCTCGGCAAGGCTTCAGCATCTGGGGGGAGTTAGGAGTAAACGCCTTAACTAACACAATTTGACAATGAATTATATTACCAAAAATTAGCAGGTGGTGTCTTGTACACCGTGTTAAAGTACTATCTCAATCAAATAACTAGTTTTAAAGATATTTGAGAAAAACGACTCCTCATAGCCCCTGAAATGCACAGTAGGCCAATGGTGTCTTCATCCTCAGTAATTCTGAGTCCAGTGGCGAGAGGGGCTGAACCCGGACTGGATTACACCCGTACACTACCGTCCAGTTAGTAATAGAAGTAATGTATGAAAATTACGCTTTTAATACAAATTTTATTCAACTGATCAAAATTCAATACAAAAGGTTAAAGAAATTTTCCTATAAAATATGTCTTTAGCAGAATATAATAACCATTATGTTAAAAAAAACTCGATAATTAAGATAAATCCACTCAAATACATATCCTAAAAAATGATCATACAGGACCTGGTACGTTCCATTACACATTCCTGATTTAACTCGAGTTAGGCTGAATATTCAACGATAGCCTTTACACGCTGCTCACTTGGATTTAGGAAAACCGCTTTAAAAATGCTCAGTTCACAAACTGATAAGTCATGTTCATAACAGCATCATTACAATGAAACTTGAGGCTTCAAACTTGAGAGAGAGAGAGAGAGAATTTAAGCCAATGAAAAGGCGGGAAAACTCAGGTTGTTCAGCCCTAAAAAGGAAACTGCCAGTCTACGAAAGGGTATGACAAGAGGAAAACTTCGCAGTTGCCCATATGAAAAAGTTGTTAGAGAGATGCGAAGTCGTATGGAAAAAAATATGAACGAAGGTACAAGTAAAAGGAATATGAGGTTGTACCTAGGGGCCGAAGGGACGCTGCCAAGACCCTTAAATAATGCCTAGTGCACCATGTAAAATGCCCTGACGGCACTATCCCCTTGAGAGAGAGAGAGAGGGAGAGAGAGTTTGGCAAGGTTAAGATGAAATGTATATTACAGCGTAATCAAACACTTATATAATTAACACTTAAATAATTAATGTTGGAAATCATGTCACCATCCTGCTTGATAATGCTTTTCAATATGATATATATATATTATATATTATATATATTAATAATAGTATTATTATATATAATCTATATATCATTATATACTAATATATATGATATAAATTAAATATATAATATATATAAATAAATGTTATTATCATATAAATATAAAATAATGATATATAATCGTACTTATATATATATATAATAAATATAATATCTCTTCTATATATATTTATATAGATATAATATATATATATATTATATATATATATATATATATATATATATATATTATCCTTATTATATATATATATATATATATCATATACATATATTATTTATATATCTTATATATATACTCTATAATATATATAATAAATATATTAGATATATTATTATATATTATCTTATCTTATCAATACAATATATATATATATGTATATGATATCTATAATATTATTATATATATATATTATATTATAATATATTATAATATATATTATTATATATATAATTATAATATAAAAATATATTAATATATATATGTATATATATATATATATATGACCTATATATCTATAGTATATATTATGTTACTATAATATGTTATATATATACATATGCTATATATTATATACGTATATATATATATATATATATAAATAAGTTATATTATAATATTTATTTATTTATATATATACATATATAATATATATATGTATTATATAACATATATATATATATCTATTATTATTATATATATATATTATATTATTGATATTTATAAAATAATATATTAATATATATATATTATATATTATTAATATTACATAATAGATAATTATATATTTATATATTTATATTAATATATTATATAATCATTATATATATATATATCATATTATTTAATTACGTTACATATCTATATATATATATAGTATATATATATTTCTATATATACTAATATTATTATTACCATATATTAATATATCTATAATACTATATATACTATATTATAATATATATATATACATATATATATATTATAGTTATTATACATTCATATATATAATAGTGTTAATATTATATATTATTATAATACATTAATACTATATATTTTAAAAAGAAAAAAAAAAACAATATATTATATATATATATAATTATTACATTAAATAATATTTATAATACATAATATATATTAATATGATATTATATATATTAATCCTACATATATAGATATTTTAATATTGTTTTTTTAAAAAATAAATTATTTATTTATTTTATTTAATTTAAAAAAAATAATATTATACCCCATAAATAATAAATATATTATATATTTATATAGATATATTATATACTATATATATATATTATACATATATAATTATTATTATAATATTATATAATATGTATTATATTACATAATTAAAAATAATTAAATTTTATTATTTGTTTGTAAAATATAATATTATATACATATATATAAATATATATATTATATAATTAAATATATATTATATTATACATTATTTTATATATATTATAGATATATATATATACAACAACAACATTACATTTAATTTTTATTTTTATAATATATTATTTATTATATATATATATAATATATATATATATTAATTTTCATGATTTATTTTTATTTTTATTTATTTTATTAACAAATTGAAAATAATCAAATAAGTCATTTTTATGATTTATATATATATATATATATATATATATATATATATATATATATATATATATATATATATATATATATATATATATATATATATATATATATATATATATATATATATGTATATTTTTCCAGAAGGTTAGGCAGCTGCTTTCACATCCAGCAATGTTTGTTTTTGCTCCAAACCCTTCAAACTCTCCTCTTGTTTCTTTTAATTTTTTAAAAAGAAATTGGAATCTTGTTTTACAGGTAAATGCTCTTTTCATCTTGGTTCACATGAAATTTTTTCCCGTTTCCTAATTTTTTTTTGCAGTTTATACCTTATTACCTTATTTTGACTTATATTTAATCACCGAGTGACCGAGTCCCCCCATCGCCCTCTCTCTCTCTCTCTCTCTCTCTCGTCTCTTCTCCTTCTCTCTATTATAATTTATTATTAAAAATGTATAATTATAAATTTTATTTTATTATTTTCGTTATGTTTTGTCAAATCAACTTGAAAGATTTTACAAGGAGAAAAGCCACCTGTTTTTTTTTTTTTTCATTATCTTATTTTCAGCATTTGGTTGAACTTTTTATACAATAAAAAAATAATTCTGAAAGAAAAACACAACGAAACTGTTCATAGCTTTTCTGAGTGTTTTTCCATTACTACTACTACTATTTTTGTTAATTTCGCAAAGCGATGAATGAACATCGAATTGTTCGCAAAAATTTGTTTTTGTGCAGGAAAATCACTTTAATTCAGTATTTTTTTCAATTCCGACCGTTCATGAACAGTACTTTTTTTAATATATGAAAATAGAAATAAAATTTAAAAAAAAAAAAAACATTAGTTTCTGTTTAGTCTTGTAATTTTTTTTCGCAAAAGGTATCATCATCATTATTCGCTTCCTGTTTTATTTTCATTCTTCAAGTGACAAAGGAAGGCTGTCAAGCAATCATTACTGTGTACCTTATGAAATGAAAAAGGCCAAACAACCAACACCACACGACTTGAAAATGGTTAAACGAAAAAAAAATAAAGAAAAAAAAAATAAAAACTTTGAAACCGTTATTCATATGAAAGTATCTCTAAAAAGGAAACAACAGCAAACTGCTTACGAGTAAAAAAAATAAATAAAAATAAAATATTAAAAATACACATACAAATAATACAAATAAAAATTATAGTACTCTAGCAAAAAAATTACTTAGAAAAAAACTCATTTGATTGGAGTTTTATCATAATTTACATGATTGTTTATTTTTTTATTTAAATTTCTTTTTATTATTACTAGTTTATTATTTTTATTCTTAATTTTATGCTTGCGAATTTTACCCAGATTTATTATATTATATATATATATATTATATATATATATATATATGTATATATATATATATATATATATATATATATATATATATAAGCGAATACCACAGGAAAGTGATAGAAATTCAAGCGCTTTCGTCTTTACTAAGACATTGTCAAGGTACGAATGAAATACAGTTGGAGAGAAAGTTATCAGGTAAACAACAAGATCAAGAATACCAGATGGTTAATTGTCAAAAGGGTAAAAATTAAAGAGATAATCTAGGATTATCGGATATCACACAGTCACAAACCTAAACATAGTTTTAACCCTAACAGAAACTACAAAGTTTCCGTACAGTCCAAAACACGTAAAAACTGAATATATCAATTTTGTTGCTTATATTTATCTATAACTTTTTTCATTATGAAGGCATAAAGTCTAAATAAACTAAGACTTAAATTTAGAACACTTCCATTATAAGCATAATGGAAATCACACGCAACTTCTAAGCACGATTTTCTGTGAATTTTCCGAGCCTTGTTCTATTCGTGACATCCTTCTGTAATGCTCTTATCATCGCTCACAAACTGAAACTTCGACTTAACTTTCTACAGAAGTGTATGAACGAGCAAGTGATGCCCAAGTCGATTTTACCAGTGAGAATTCTTCGTCTAGCAGAGCGACCTTTCGACGAGTTTTAACGCATCATACTTCAGAAACACACGGACATCACAGAGGTGGAAGTAGATGATGCGTTTCGCACCCTTAGAAGCAGACGGTATGGCTTTAATCAGACTGTTCCTGTGGATTGGAAGAATCGGATGCGGCATAATTTTGCTACGGGAAAGTGAGGAAGAGCTGCAACCGTCTTGAAATGAAGCTTCAGGTCAAGCTGAAGAATCTTATTGCTGAAAGCGACTGGACTTAGCATGCCAACGTGGACTTCATGATTAATTTATCAGACAAACTAGTGGACAGTTCTACGACAGCGGCTTTGGGATATGGGTAAAGCTTTGGTGTGTGTAACGGTAACCTGGACTGTGTCGACATTTCAAAATCCTTTGGTTATTTGGAAAAATTTAATCATAATCTATGCCCTGAGGATATCAATATTTGTAAAGGTATTGTGTATGGTGCTATGAGCAAGCCTTCTCCCCCTAATGTACCCCAAGATTTCTCCAGGTTTATAAGAAAATTAAAGACGACGAAACAGTGAAAGTGACAAAAGCAGATAAATCAAATGCAGTGGTAATATGAATAAAAGTGACTATGTAAGTAAAATAATGGCCTTGCTAAATGATACTGATACTTGTACGAAACTGAACAAATTAAATCCATTCTGAAGGGCTTGGACCATTTGATTAAACAGTTCACACCGCAATGCGCCTCCCTACCTTATATGTATGGTTTAGTCAAGCAACACAAAATCAATAACCACATCAGACCAATCATTAGTTCAGTGGGCTCAGTTACGTATAATTTATCTAAATGGCTTGTCAAAATTCTTACAGCTTTGGTAGGAAACATTTCTAACACGAATGTTAAAAACAATGTTGATTTTATAAACAAATCGAATAGTTTAAATTTGAATTTTGATTTTAATATGGTTAGTTTTGATGTCTAATTTACAAAAGTGCCTGTAGATGATTTACTTGAATATTTGGAGGATGAATTAGAACGTCATGATATTTCCGCAACTGTAGCAAACCTCATTAGTCTCTTAAAGTTATGTATCAAAGATAGTAAATTTTGTTTTAATGGGGATTTTTTTGCACAAAAGTTTGGCATGGCTATGGGTAATCCCTTATCTCCTGTCCTTAGCAATATTTACATGGTATTTTTTTTAGACAAAACTCTTACCAAGAATTTTGCCCCAAAAAGTTACATGGTTTAGGTATGTGGATGATATTTTCTGTATTTGGCCAGTTCACGAAAATCTCCAGGAATAACTTAATAATCTCAATAATTTAGTCCCTTCTAGAAAATTTACTGTGCAGGAAGAAATTGTAATTTGAATTTTCTTGATGTAATTGTCCATAGAAATGATAGAAATTTCACCTTTTCAGTCTTTCGGATATCAACTAAGAAACTTCACCTTTTCAGTCTTTTGTTCATTACTACTCCAATCACCATCAAAATGTTAAATTCTCTTTTCTGAGATGTTCCTAAGGGCTTTACGTGTCTGTAGCCCGCAGTTTATTGACGCTGAGATTAAAACTACTTATGATATTGCATTGAAACTTCAATATCCCAAAGACTTTTTTAAATTTGGCATGGAAAAGCTAGAAAAAATATTATTTAACTGCATATTCAGATGTTACATTCTTCTAGAAACACAAGTAAACTGTTGAAAGGAAAACTCCTTCAATTTTAACCAAATTATTAAAAGCAAAGCACGGTAAATTTTAATCCAATAGTTGAAAGTTAACACCGTAAATTTTAACCAAATTATTGAAAGCTAAACATCGTAAATTTTAACCAAATTAATGAAAGCAAAACACCATAAATTTTAACCCAATTGTTGAAAACAAAAAACTGTAAATTTTAACCAAATTGTTGAAAGCTAAACATCGTAAATTTTAACCAAATTGTTGAAAGCAAAACTCCTTCAATTTTAACCCAATTGTTAAAAGCTAAACACCTTCAATTTTAACCAAATTGTTAAAAGCAACATACCTTCAATTTTAACCAAATTGTTAAAAGCAACATACCTTCAATTTTAACCAAATTGTTGAAAGCAAAACTCCTTCAATTTTAACCAAATTGTTAAAAGCTAAACACCTTCAATTTTAACCAAATTGTTAAAAGCAACATACCTTCAATTTTAACCAAATTTTTAAAAGCTAAACACCTTCAATTTTAACCAAATTGTTAAAAGCTAAACACCTTCAATTTTAACCAAATTGTTAAAAGCAACACACCTTCAATTTTAATCAAATTGTTGAAAGCAACACCTTCAATTTTAACCAAATTGTTGAAAGATTAACACCGAAAATTTTAACTAAATTGTTGATGAAAGCAAACCACCGTCCAATCTAGCACCCGAACGCAAGCAGGTACCCCAATCAAAACTAGGTCCTGCTCATCCAATTTGGGAATATCAATTAATAAGAACAAGTGTCCTGACACCAGCAGCACTTTCTACATGCGCTAAATAAAAACTGACTAGGTTTCACTTGACTCGGGTGAAAATGAACGTTTTTTTCATTTCAATGAAAATGGATGCACAACTAGAAGAAACAAAGGCAGTGTCTGAATCACCTGAGATTCAGCAAAATCGGAAAGAATACTGGCAGTGTGTGATTGATGCTGCAATTCTAGACGACAAAGAGAGAGAGAGAGAGTGTGTGTGTGTGTGTGAGAGAGAGAGAGAGAGAGAGAGAGAGAGAGAGAGAATGTTCCATTCCGCAATCATACATGTATATGTAGTCTGTGTTTGTGCTTTCTGTGTATACATTTGTGCTCAGATATTAATAATAGCCTGTATGAGTTTTTTGCTTTTATGTAGTATTCAGTCATGCAAAAGAAACACTTAACAAATTTATCATTTCATTTCTCTGTAAACTGTAATATTACTGTAATGTAATTCCCTTCCTGTATAGCGCATATTAAATTGACTACGAATGACATCTCCATCGTGTTCAGTTAATGAAAAAAATGGCGAATAATTATAAGGTATATAGTTAGCGGACGAACTCGCTGTTTGAGTGTCGGTTAACCCGTGTATACGTGCTTACCTCAGTGTGCTTTGATTGTGTGTGTTGGTGTATGTGTACGGGGGTGGGTTGGGGGGTGCTCGGTAGGGGGCCGTCCGGTGAAGTAGGGGAGGACTTAAGATTGACCGAAGTCTCATGAGTGAATTACTGTTTTTCACTTATGATGATGTCATAGTTCTATTCTTTTTTTTTATTAATGATTATTCCTAATTATTTATATAGTATAATGGGACGAACTTTATTTACTATAAATGCACGCCAGCGCTTAACTTTACAAGTAAAAAAGTGGAATTTTAGTTTTATATTTCAATGTCCAAAATTTATTTCGAATACTGGTAAATGTAGGCCAGTGCTTATATTCATAATTGAAAAAGTCTTTTGAGTTATTATTACAGTCCATAAAATTTAATTACGCAAATACTGGAAAGTGTTTAATTTCATAAGTGAATAAATGTCCTTTGAGTTTTGATTACAACACGTATGTTATTAACAGTGAATAAAGGCCAACATTTTCTTCCAGTAATGAAAATGTAAACTAATTAAGTGCTCTAAAGAAATAGTTCTGTAAATGATAATAAAATTCTATGATTATTTTTTACACAATTTTGAAAGGCGTTGGGCCACGAGTACTTGAAAATGCCAAAAATGGGCCATGAGCACAAAAAGGTTGAAAAACACTGATCTACACCGTCAAAATATCTACAACGTACAAATTCAATTTTGGCTTGTCATCTACGGTCAAAATATCTACAACGTACAAAATCAATTATTCACCTTCAGTTTTGTCTGAATAAAACTTTTTTTTAAATTATATTTAGCTTATATATCACAAAGAAAAATAAAATAAAAATAAAAATTCGTTTATTTTCATTTTAGTCTAATATTTACATTATAGTATACAAAATATCATAGAGTACTGGTTAAAATGAATTTAAAACAAAAAATTTGGTTTTCATTTTCATTTTAGGCGAAAATCTACATTATATAAAAAAATATCAAAATATAAAAAATATTCTAGCGATACACAGCACGCACATCGGCTACAAATGCTAAAAAGAGGTCAGGAGCTTCTTTTCTCAGCATCCGCCAACACCAGTAATCAAGGTGAAAATGAAAAGATCTTTGATTGCAGCCTCTCATTTTTTTCAGCATACGAACCTTTGCATCAAGCCGAGATCTTTCAATGGCTTGTGTAGCTATGTGCTCCAGTGTTAGGATCGACGTAATTCTGCCGATGGTTTACGGTAAAAGACGGAAATTGAGTTGATTTAAATTAAGAGTACGCCGGCCATTCGTCAGAATGAATTATTGAATCTTCAGCAACTTCTCTCTGAATGATTGTCTCACGGTCTCTTCTTTGAACGTAAAAATATCGGCAGTCCGAACCTTTCTTCAAACCAAACACCCTATATGCCTTCCATGGTTGAGCCCAAATTATTATTATTATTATTACGGAATAATACCGGCACTGGTTATGACCCTTGCTTGACCTGGGCCCGAGATCCTATTTTATAATAATAAAGT
>NC_087212.1:16795398-16797898 GCF_015104395.2 Macrobrachium nipponense
TATATATATATATTATATATTAAAATTAATGAGCCACTGGATTCTATCAACATATTGAACTCAAAGGAAATCTCAAGTACTTCCAAAAGAATCTGTTAGAGTCGAAAGGTGGATGTCAAATTGCTTCTCTTGTGAGGTGGAGTCTGTATTTGACTCAAATACTATATTCCTGATGGAATCTGGGAATTTTGAAGTTTGATGACTCGGAAAATTGCTCGTGCCCAGTGTCTGTTCGATAATTGCAAGTGTAACAAAGTCTTTTAAAAGTAATTAAAGCTCTATTTCCCGTACTTGGCCTTTGGCCTGAATTCGTATTCTATTAAGTTATGTTGGCTTCTTCCTGTGGCAACGCAGTCATCATAAGAAAATTGTATCAATAATAATAATAATAATAATAATAATAATAATAATAATAATAATAGTGATGGACTCCTAAGGAGGCAGGATGCAACCTGGAACCCCACACTATATACTACCCAGTCGAATTGGAGGACTGTGATAGAGCAAAAAAAAAAAAAAATAATAATAATAATACAGTTTATATATATATATATATATATATATATATATATATATATATATATATATTATATATATATATTCTTATAACTGACTCATTGCACAGAGGGAGCTAACATAACTTCAATAGAATAATAAATTCAGGCCAAAGGCCAAGTACGGGAAATAGAGCTTTAATTACTTCTAAAAGACTTTGTTACACTTCCAAATATCGATCAGACACTAGGCACTAGCAATTATCCTGAGAGAGAGAGAGAGAGAGAGAGAGAGAGAGAGAGAGAGAGAGAGAGAGAGAGAGAGAGAATGTCATCTGGTCTCTAAAATTGGGGTGGGGGGATACTGAAAATTAGTTAAAAATACTGTACGAGTGAAGTGAGCCTATGCAGTTTGTGAGGGGGGGGGGGTTGTTCACTGAAGAAATGGACATGATTTGGTGTATTTCAATGCCCTATAAACATGAATGTATAGATGGTAATGATAATTTATCAATATTGGTCATTCAACAAGTTTATATAACTCCACAATTTTCAGATTGGCTACAATATCAGCTTTCTTATTTTACAGAGGATTTATTAAGGACAAACCCCCCAACCCCCATCCCACCCCTACCGTATCTGAGGCAGATCAAACGTCATTGCTACTGCAATGCCCAGAGGACGAAGACAGCATCTGGAGACTAGAGCCTGGAGTCGCTCGTGTGTGTGTGTGTGTGTGTGTGTGTGTGTGTGTGTGTGTGTCCAGGATCTAGAAGTCTCCAGGATCCAGAGCTCTCTCTCTTTCCCGGAAGTTTCTGAAAACAACCTTAGCGCAAAACATCAAGTACACACACACAAAAATGATAAATATAACAGTACAAAATTGTTCTTCATTGTCTTGCTGTAAAGCAGGAAACTCTGGCTCCATAGCACCTGCCGCCGGCAACTTTGGAGTGTACCCTAGTATTACTATACAACAAAGGACCTTTGAGGATACTTTGACATCCCAGATAACTATAGAGGAAAGTCTTAGACCGCCGAAGGAAGCAGAAAAAGGGAGAAATGATGAAGATGTCCAACGTCTGCGGTCGGATGTCTGCCATTTGGTTCAAGAACTGGAGGCGGCTCGAAATCTACTGGACTCCATGTCTGCTAAATTCGAAGAGTACGCCGAAGAGACAAACGGGCTGAAGAAGTTCGTCATAGCCCAGCAGGAAACTATTCAGCACTTGCAAAAGAAGAATGAAGCGAATGAACGCCAGCTTGAGCTGGCAAACCAGAATATGATGACGCTTCAAGAACAGATCTCAAGCCAAAACAAGGTAAGAGAATCTTTAGAATTGGAAGCGATCATGAGAGACAGGAAGATCGACACACTGGAAAATATGGTCGCTGAGCAGGAAACAAGGATCGATGAACTGGAAGCTGACAAGCAAAGGATGGAGGTACAGATCGAAGAACTTCAAGTGGATAAGGACTTGGAAGTACTAAGCCTCCGAGAAGAAATCGAGTCGCTCAGAGAAATAATACGAGGGCTAGAGGAGGAGAGGCCCAAATGCGAGGTCGACAGTCCACGATCCGACACCACCCAGTTCGAAACGGAAATGGAAGTGTCTCTGGTGAGTTGGACGGAATCTACGTCCTTACACGACATTCCTGCATATCTGGCTGAATCGGAGACTGAACAAATTCATGAATGTCCATGCCAGGACATACATGTCTTACCAACAGGTCTCCCAGATGACACTGTCGTCGTTCCAAGCCTTAGACAAGAGGAAAAAGAGGCCATTCCGACTCTGGAGGAAGAGAAAACCTCTCCCATTCCTCAACTTGTACCAGAGGTCATTCCCACTTTGGAGGATTACATACCTGCCACCCAAAGCGAGGCCTCAAAGGATGACCTCATCAAAAACTCACATGACACCACAGCTGGCCCGGATGAGGAACCATTAAATCGCAGCCTCAATAGTCCGACTTCCACCATTGAACTTCCAGAACAACAATTT